>NC_036466.1:11500000-11643289 GCF_002775205.1 Xiphophorus maculatus | reverse complement strand
TGAGGGATTTATAGCTGAAAAAACTAAAAGAAAACAATCAAATGGTTTTATGTTTTTTATGTTGCTGAACTTTGTCAAGTGTTTATTTTGCTTTATTCTTTACCAAATAATAAACCAGCAGTCTAAATGTTTTCTCTGGTCTGCGGTTATTAATACATCCCAGCCTATCACTGCTCTCATTACCTGAATCTAGTTCTGGTCCCACTGTTTTCTCCAATATATTCCAGTAACTGTAATCACATCATCAGTGTTACATGTTCAACCCAACAACCTATGGGTTTGATTGGAAGTGGCTCTGTTTTCAGCCTTTTGTGATAAATAAAATAAAACTCAACATTTTCTTAAAGCTGGTGATGATTTTGATGCATGAAGACAAAAAGGTGAAAATCAACCTGCTTTAAAACTGATTTAACAGAAAGAGGGAAGGAATGTCAGAGAGACAGAAACTTTTATTTACTCTGACAATGTAACAGTTAAAAACTGTTTTTAACTGCATTGTATATATTTACATTATAAATGCAAAATGTAATAATCCTAACTATCTGTTGGCCCAACAATTTCCAGTCTGTAATTGTTCTTTAAAGAATCCAATCCAGTCTCTGACTGAGAAAAGTCATTTTAAATGTGAACATTACTGATGCAATGAGTCATTTCTTTGGCAGATTAGAGCTTTTTATCCAGATTTCTTTCATAAAGGCTGGAAAATGCAGGGAGGAAACATTTTTCTGTTTCTATAAGGACAATGATAAGAAGAGTTGATGTTACTGAAAACTCCTGCTTCCAATGACCCTGATGGTTTTGTTCCAACTTTATCACTGAGTCATGTTTTTTACTACAGTTGTCTTCTGTGTTTCAGCAGATGTTGGTCTGCAGGAGGTTCTAGAGGAACATAAGATCAGTCTGAGGAGTAGATGTGAATGTGTGACTGAGGGAAGTGATGAAACAGGAAGTAGAACCCTCCTCAACAGGATCTACACTGATCTCTACATCACAGAGGGACAGAGTGACGAGGTTAACACCCAGCATGAGGTGAAGCAGCTAGAAAGAGCTTCCAAGTTTCAGAACCTCCATGTTTCTGCAATCAGATGCCACGACATCTTTAAAGCCTTCCCTGATCAACATGGAGTTATCAGAGTGGTTCTGACCAATGGCGTTGCTGGTGTTGGAAAAACCTTCTCAGTGCAGAAGTTCACTCTGGACTGGACTGAGGGACTGGAGAACCAAGATGTCAGTGTGGTGGTTCTGTTTTCGTTCCGGGAGCTGAACTTGATCAGAGATGAGCAGCACAGTCTTCTCACGCTGCTCCATGTTTTCCATCCAACACTCCAGAAGCTCCCAGCAGAGCAGCTGGTTAAATGCAAACTTCTCTTCATCTTTGACGGTCTGGATGAAAGCAGATTTTCACTGGACTTCAACAACAGTCAGCTGGTTTCTGACGTCACCCAGAAATCATCAGTCAACGTTCTGCTGACAAACCTCATCAAGGGGAACCTGCTTCCCTCGGCTCTCATCTGGATAACTTCCCGACCTGCAGCAGCCAATCAGATCCCTCCTTCATGTGTTACCAGGGCAACAGAAGTACGAGGCTTCACCGACGCCCAGAAGGAGGAATACTTCAGGAAGAGGTTCAGTGATGAAAAGCTGTCCATCAGAATCATCTCCCACATCAAGACCTGCAGGAGCCTCCACATCATGTGTGGAATCCCAGTCTTCTGCTGGATCACTGCTACAGTTCTGGAGAACATGTTGACCTCAGAGCAGAGAGGAGAGCTGCCCAAAACCATGACTGACATGTACTCACACTTCCTGCTGGTCCAGACAAAGAGGAAGAAGAACAAGTACCATGGAGGACATGAGACAAGGTCACAGGAGCTGATGGAGGCTGACAGGGAAGTTCTTCTGAAACTGGGGAGGCTGGCATTTGAACATCTAGAGAAAGGAAACATCATGTTTTACCAAGAAGACCTGGAGCAGTGTGGTCTGGATGTCACAGAGGCCTCGGTGTATTCAGGAGTTTGTACAGAGATCTTCAAAAGAGAGAGTGTGATCTTCCAGAAACCAGTTTACTGCTTTGTTCATCTGAGCATCCAGGAGTTTCTGGCTGCAGTCTACATGCTCCACTGTTTCACCAGCAGGAAGTCAGAGGTGATCAAGACGTTTCTGGGAGAAAAATACAGAGAAACATCTCTAGATGAGTTCATGAAGAAAGTCATGGAGAAATCCCTCAGCAGTAAAAATGGCCACCTGGACCTGTTTGCCCGCTTCCTTCATGGTCTCACTGTGGAGTCCAACCAGAGACTCTTAGAAGATCTGCTGGGTCAGACAGAGAACAGTCCAGGAACCATCCAGAGAATCATCACCAACCTGAAGGAGATGAACACTAAAAGAATCTCTACTGGCAGAAGAATCAACATCTTCTACTGTCTGGTGGAGATGAACGACGTCTCATTTTATCAGGAGATCCAACGGCTGCTGGATTCAGGGAAGAAGCTCTCAGAGACTGACTGTTCAGCTCTGGCCTTCATGCTGCAGATGTCAGAGGTTCTGGATGAGTTGGACCTGGAGAAGTACAACACATCATCAGATGGACGACTGAGACTGGTTCCAGCTGTGAGGAACTGCAGAAAGGCTCGGTGAGTCCAGATGTTTTCATTGCGTGAATGCTGATTCAGCTCTATTGTCCTCCTGTTTCTTCTTCTTCTTCAAGTTGCTTCTGGATGTTTTTGGTCTTTAACTTCTTCCTTCATCCTCTGGACTATTTCAGCCATTCAACCATCTAAACATTCAGCTCATCCAGGACAGCTGCAGCTTTTGGTTTTAGACATTTTGATCATTTTAAAAATATTTAATTTTTATCAGTTTTCAGGTTGAAATGATTAGAAAACCCTGAACTCTAGAAAAAAATCTATTTTCTCTAAGATCCAATCAGCCAGAGAGACTTTTTAAACTTTAAACTTCTCTTCACTCATTGAGCCGCTACTCCATAATTAATATTTTAGGATCTCTGACTGTTTTTATAAAATAATTTTTTAGGTTTAATGAAAATTTGAACCATTAAAATAAACCATTGCATTAATAAGAAACTTTGTGAACAGTGTTGATCTTCCTCATTTCCTCATCATCCTCACCTATTCGTCCTCCCACTAGTTTCCTCTGAGTTTGTAAATGAGAGCAAAATGTGGTGATTGTTGTCTGGCTCCAGAAAAAGTCCTAGTTTCTGTCAGATCCTCCCAAAGCTCTGAGAACTCTGCTTCCAGAGCTGGAACCATTTTCCTCATCAACTCTTCATCTGCAGCTTTTGTTGAAGCTGTTAGCCATGAAGACCTGGAGAGACATGAGCTTCAACTCTTTAGACATCCCAGCCTCTTCTAGTTACTGGAGAACTTTCACTGCTTCACCATGAAAAATGCTGCTGGACCCAAACGCTCTGTTTTGGTCTTCAGCTCTTTAAGAGTTTAGCAACAGTTTCTTCTAACATCCAAACCTTTGTTCCTCTGAGCCAAATGGTCTAGTCCAAGTCCGAGCTGTGAGCAGTTCCTCCTCCTCTCCATCATCTCCAGTAGTTTCCTTCATCAGCTCAGTCAGCCTCTTCATCAGCTGCTTCAGCTCCTTTGAGGCTCTGATGCTGCAGCTCCATCAGATGCTGCAGAGAAAACTGAACTTTCCTTCACAGATGATAGAAGATCTTCAACATCTGACTGCAGCTGAAGGTCTGAGGACATGAAGCCTGGACCAGAACCAGAACCAGAACCTGGACTTTAACCAGGAACTGCACAGATTCTCTGTGGGGTCAAACTCAGTAAATTGAAGATCAGATGTTGATCAGATGATGACATCACTGTTATCATATTTTAGTCTGTTTATGATCCAGATTGATTTCATTAGAACTGAATTTATTTCTTCTCTAATCACAGACTTGGTGGCTGTTGGCTCGAAAATTATGAATGTGAAGTTTTGGCCTCGGCTCTGAAGTCCAACCCAGATCTGACTGAACTGGAAATAAATCAGATCTTCATAAATGGAGGTGGAGACTCTGATCTGAAGCCTCTGGTTGAGATCCTGGAGAGTTCAGTCAGTAAAGTGAAGAATCTGAGGTTTGTTTTCTTTATTTATACAATAAAATCATTCATTTATACTTTAAACATTAGTTTAATTAATGCTTTTATTCTAATATATTTTATTTCATAACAACCTGTTTAAATGTCAGAATAAAATCTCTAAAACTTTTTACCTTATATATTATTTTTTTTCTTATATCAGACTTTGAGATTATTGAACTTTGTTTTTCAGTTTTTCACTTTAAAATGTTTTTTACTGATGAACAAAATGAGTAAAATAATTCAAATGATGTAAATTAATGATGGAGATGTTTCAGTTTGGTTTGGTAAAGATTCAGATTGTTTTATTTCTCATTTCTGATTCTCATCTTTACATCCAGAATGAAATGTTGTTCCTCCAGAGTCGAGCCACAAACACTGACAAGTTCAAATCATCATTAATGACCAAATCTAAGAAATGACTGATTGTAGAAAAGCAAATCTAGATGAAATGAATGAAAGTGAGGTTTGCAGCAGCAGCAGGTTCCTCAGCTTTGTCCTGAAGCTGTGGTTCTGTTGGGCCGGGTCAGAGAGGAACCGTCCTCTTCAGTCTGACAGCTGTCAGTCGGTTGGAGCCTCGTCTCTGTGATGATGCTTCATCAGGTCACGTCTCCTTAGGAAATAATGGCCTCCATTGGCTTTCAGCAGCTTTAATAAGAACCCAAGGCCATTAATGAAGAAACTGAGTGGTTCTGATCCAGTTACCAAGTCGGGTCTCCAGCTGATGATCAGGAACCAGCAGAAATAGCTCAACTCATCCAGGCTGATAGAAAATCTTTGAGTTTCTTTTTGGATCAAATGTTCTGGTTCTGCTGGTTTGGACTCTTTAAACCAGTTTGACTGGATCAGATGTTAGAATCAGTTCATCATGTTTCTTTTACATTCAGGGAAATTAATTTTCTACATTTTTATTATTTATTTGTTCATGTTTCAGTTTTAACCTGCATCCTGTTGGCTTCAGCTCACATCTTTTATTCTTTATTCAGATTGAATCTCTGCAGTTTGTCAGAGACCAGCTGGACTTCTCTGTTCTCAGCTCTGAAGTCCAAACCGACCCATCTGACAAGACTGGACCTGATCGGAACCAACCTGGAAGGTTCTGGAGTGAAGGAGCTCTGTGGTTTTCTACAGACTGAAGGCTGCAGACTGGAGACATTGATGTATGTAATTATATAATTATTGATATTTCTGTGAATAATTATATATAATTGATTATAAATCAAATTAATTTCTTCTGTTCTAATAAATATTTTCTGAGTTTGTTCCTGGACTTGGATCCAGAGTTTAATTTAGTCCCTCTGTGTAACTGAGTTGGACCTGCTGATCTGAGGTCAGAACAGGACAGCATTCGGACCCCCAGTGTGTAGAAATCCCCCTCATGTGAAGCAGGTCAAAGGTCATTCAACCCAGTCTAGAAAAGTGAATTCCTGGAATCTGACAGGAACTAATCAATAATCAATGATTGATGCTTCAACACTTTGATCAGAACCTGGAATGATTTTACTGACTAAAATCCTCCAACACAACATGACCCAGTACCAGGTTCTGGTTCTGGTTCTGGTTCTGAAGTCAGCAGGTCTTTATTGAAGCAGCAGCTTGTTGGCATTAATATTGATGAGAATCTTTAACTGGTTCTGTTGGACTGGTTAACCTGCATCCTGTTGGCTTCAGCTCACATCTTTTATTCTTTATTCAGATTGATGAGCTGCAGTTTGTCAAAGACCAGCTGTGATTATTTGGCCTCAACTCTGAAGTCCAACCCGACCCGTCTGACAGATCTGGACCTGAGATACAACAACCTGGAGGATTCAAATGTTCAGCAGCTGAAGCGTTTTGTAAAGACTTTAATGTAAGTAAATGTTTGTAGTGAGTCCAGCTGCTCTCAGCATATTGAACTAAACCCAATTAGCATCAAAGCAAAGATCCAGTGTTCCCAGTAAAGCTGCAGCTTCTCAGTGGGAGGAGAATGGTTCAGGCTTCCTGATTGGACACAGAGACAGCAATCAGCCAATCAGAGGAGCAGCAGCTTGCTGTGCTCCTGTGTTTGTGTTGGTGTGAAGATAAGTGTTGTTGCTGTGTCCATGTCTCCAGGAAGTCCAGCTGGACTCCAGCGTCCAGCCGTCCAACATGTCTAGAGACAGTGGTCCTCATCCATCAAACTGTGGCAGCAGCAGATCTGATCTCAGATCTGTTTGTTCTCTCAATTCAACAGGAAACAACTGATCAGGTTCATCTTGGTCACAGCTCTGAGATCAGTCTGACTGCAGCCTGGAAACCATCTAGTGGATGTGCTGCGTCACTGACTGCTGCTGGAGAGAGGCTGGAAACACTCACTGATCTGCTCTCTCCTTCCTTCTTCTCTCTGCAGGTTCTGATCTCAGTAAAGTAGAGAATGGTCTTAGTGTCCTGCTGATCCTCAGAGGTTGAAGCTGCTGCAGTTTGAGTCTAAAGAGCCTCTGACTGGATCATGATGATGACCTCTGACCTCCAAGATTTTCCTCCCGTTTATTTTCTCATGTCTGTCATTTAGTGTCTGATATTGTTTGTCTCTTTGGATCAATAAAGATCCAATTCAAACTGGGCTCCATTTAGAGGCTTCATGGAGTTTTGATCTGAACTGGATTCAACTGGAAAGTTGATCTTTTTTCTCTCTGATTCATTTTCATCCTGGAACCAGAAATGGTCTGAGAATGGAAACATGGGAATCATTTTCAGTTCAGCTTTGAAGCCATGAAAGACACTTCAAACCTCTTTTCTCTGCTGCTTCTTCCTTCTGCTGACATGAAAATGTTCCTCAAAGCTCCACAGATAAAAAGATGCTTTACTGGAAACTGCAGAGAAACTTCAGCTTCCATCACAGAAACCAGTTTAACCAGTTTAGAACTGGATGTCCCACAGAAGCACTTGGAGCAGTTTTCAGGAACATTCATCGTTTTATCAGAAAAAAATAAATACATTTTATAGTCATTCTAAAAATATTGAAATAATTAAGTTTTGCATCATAGTCATTGATTCTCAGTACTTTAATATTATTTTTGGTGTACTTTTTACAGTTCAGTTTTCCAGTTAATCTAGAGAACATTGGGGTGAATGGAGACTCAATATGTCACATCAGGGCTCTTTACTGTGGTTGTGCTGATTTATTCAGAATTTGTAGGATAATGTGGTGATTGGTTCATATTATTATTTTCATATTTATTTTAATGTAACGTGAGTTCCTAGGTGTTTAATGATGAGCTAATAAAGTTTTTCATAATGTTTTTGGTGGGGGGGTTTTATGCAGTAGACTTTGTACAAATATAGTAACTACATCTTTATTTTAATCCTCCATGATGTTTAGCTTATTGTATTCAGATTAACAATGAAAAGTAAATATATATATTTTAAGCTTGTATCTTTTGTTTGACAGTTTCTCTTAATAAAATCAGAAACATGCATTTCAGTTTATATGAGAATTTTTAAGCTTCTAATTTAAGGCAGCAGCTTATTTTTGCATTATTTAGACTTAAGTTGCTTAAATAAAATACATGACAATCATTTAATTAATCGATATTGTTTTTCCTCCAAGTTTCTTAGTTAAGCTGCTTCAAACTATAACAGTAGTTATTTTACTTCCCGGTGTTTTATTTTGAAAGACCGCACAGGAAACGTATTTGTAATTTTTCTAACTTTATTGTAGTTGTAATTACCAAGTTTCGCCACCAGAGGGACTGAACACACTGCTCAGGTCCGCAATCCATACTGGTTAGTGGTAGTCATGGTTACCAATAAAAATAAATAAAAAGGACTCGCTGCTGGGAATGATGCGATTGTTTAGCGCGGAAGCTAACTGGTTTCCAGCTTCAAACCAGCGGGATAACTGGTTCCCAGTGAGATAAATGAAGGCAGATTCTTCTCCTGGGTTCATGTCAATGTTTTCTCTGTCAGTGTGAACTAGAAGCAGCTCCACAGAGTTGAAAACAGCCGCAGAGACTCTGAGCGGAGCTAACGATGCTAACGATGCTAACAGGCTCCAGGAGCAGCTTGTTTTACATACAAGCTGATTATCAGCAGCTGCGGATCTAAACTCTGATGCTGGACAGCAGCGCCTGTTCTTCAGGTCACTAATAATCGATCAAAGTTTTATCATTATTCAATTTTATCATTAAGCTCCTCCGAATGATTTTAGTGTGTAGTTACAGTGTGTCACCACAGGAGGGCAGTACAGAGTGAGTAACTTGTTATAAACAAACCCAAAAAATTAAATAATCTTCTGTTTACTACAGTGCTCAAATATTTTTAAAAGCTTCATTTAGTTTTTAATTTTAAAAATATTTATTTATTTTTTCCCTTTAGATGGTTTTATTCTGCTCAAATCTCAGCTGGTTGACTTTTATCACTAATAAATATGTTTTTCGTAATGTTTGTAGGTTTTCCATTCTTTGATTCTCAAAATTACCCACAGTTAATATTTTTGTAAGAATTTTAACTGAATAAAATTTCAGTTTTTTTTTTTTAGGTAACTACATTTCCACCTGCCGTTACTATTTCTAAGTAGCTGTTATTTACTTTGCGTTTTGAATTATTTTAATAAAGATTCTCCAGTTCTAATAACATAAAGTACGAATCCTGACTTAATTCTGCAGATTACTGTCTACAGAATTAAGTCAATATAGTTATTAGAAACTGTTTCTTGAAAAGTATAAAGTTGATCAGTTTTATGATGGTTGAGTGAGTTCTTACTGCCCTCTGGTGGTGAACTGTCGGAACTACAGACATTCTTCAAGTACATTTTTCAGCCGGAGGTATTTTTTATCTTTGTTTTAATTTTCACTTTTATCAAGTCAGCATATGTTAGTACCGTTAAATAAGAGTCACAAAAGGTTCTGTAAAGAGTTTAACACAGCAGCTATCTTTTAAGATTTAAAACTCTTTATTAGAAATATAACATCGAACAGTGGTTTAAAATATTTCAAAATCATATTTGACTCGGGAAACAGTGGATATAACTGAGGAAGATTGTTAGTTTTTCTCTATATAAAGTGGAGAAGTGGATATTAAATGTAAATAATGCAGCATTATCAGGACTGTAGTTCCCACTATGGCCACCAGAGGGCGGAAATATCCCGTTCTGAATCTAGAGGTGAGTTTGTAGAGCTGCAGCTGGTTTCTGACTTCTAAGTTGATCACGTTTATATCACTCATTATAAATATTATTAAAATGAATAATTTAATGTTAATATTAACTCTTCTGCCTACTTTAACATACAATCAGTGTTTTATCGGTCAGTATGAACTAGAAGCAGCTCCACGGAGTTGAAAACAGCCGCAGAGACTCTTAACGGAGCTAGCGATGCTAACAGACTCTGGCAGCAGCTTCAGAGGAGCTTTGGCTCCATCAGAGCTGAAACGAAGCTCTACAACTCTGGCTTAGACGCTGATTTTGCGGTTAGAAGTTAGGAGAATATTTATGATCGATTAAATTATCCTGGAAACATTCAGAAGATTGATGCAGAAGAAGCAAACTGAACTTCTCTCAGAGCAGGGCGGTTATTGCCCTCTAGTGGACTCAGATGGTAACTACAGCTTCTCTAATAAGCTAGAGAATTTACACACCATATTCACTTCCGGTAGGTACTTTCACATTAAGAGCTACAGAAACGAGTTAATATTTTCGGTTAGCTTTCATATTAAATAATGTTTTAGTTTTTCTTTTTCCTCCCTGAAATGTTTATTCAAAAGCACCAAATTAAACTGCTGAGGTTTTCAACCACCACTATATAATTTTCCTATTCCTAGATAGTCATGTCAAACAGATAAAAGTATTTAAATTAAATTAACAGCATCAACATAATATTATTTTATGTTTAATAAATTTATTCACAGATTAATTCAGTCATACAATTAACTAAGTAATATTAACTAGTTATAAGTTAAGCTTTAACTTTTTATATTTAATTTTTCTCCATTAGATATTTTCATCCTGCTCAATGCTCTGATCTCAGCGGGTTGGATTTTATCACAAGCACATTTTCATTGTTTATATTTTTCAGGCTTTGATTCTCATATTTACCGACAGTTTATCTTTTTGAGATGATTTTTCTGAAGTAAGTTTAATTTTCTTTTCCATTTATTAACCCTGTAGTGGCTCTTTAACAACATTAATTTAAGTTGATTTTATTTGAACTGATAAAAATGAAATGAGAACAAATTAAGTTAAACAAATGATCTGTTTGAGTCAACATGAATAGGAATACCTGTAGTTACGATAGTTAACCACCAGAGGGCAGTGAGCGCTCATAATCCACCATCAAAAATAAAAATAGTTTGTTCTGCTGGTTTTCTGCTGAATCCATGAAAAAAGCTGCTCAGCTTCAAATCACTAACAGCAAAACAGAAATAGTTAAAGTTTTCTATCTTTATTCTAGTTTTGTTTCATTCTGTAAACTCAAATTGAACTGTTAATATTTATTCAGATGAATTAAACTTTGATTCTAGACGCTGAAGAAAACACAAGTGTGACTTTCTGTGAAAAAAGAAATTGAAACCAACTTTGGTCTCCTTCAGAACAGCGTCCATTTTGAGCCGCAGGATGGAAATAACTTGTTGACTTGTTAACAGAGGTAAGTGTTGCTGCTCCGAGTCCCTCCGTGTCTCTCGGCTCTCTGGACCTTTCCTGACCAATGAGAGGCTTTCAAGACACAAAGAGTCTCCTGGTTCTGGAGAGACTGACGTTTTTCATGATCCAACACCAGATACTTCACACACAGTGATTACTGTAGGAAGAAATATTCCAAATTATGCAACAAATTTATTTTTAAAGTCGAAACAAACCTGCTCCATGTTTTTCTAAGAATATTTTGCTGTTTAAACCAGAATGCAGAACTGATATTTCAGGCCAAATAAATGTAATTTGAGTTGTTCTACATTAAACCCACAGTCAGTTTCTTAATCTGTGGTAAATACCATCTGGGGCCCGATTGTTATCCTGACCATATGGGTCCAATTTGAAGTGCTATTATTTATTATTTAGCATTTGGTGAAATATGCATTTTCACATCAGTCAGGTAATTATAAACCCTGTATTGTTAACTATTACATCATAAAAAGACGTTTTTTCCTATTTCTCTCTTTAATGACACACTTCCACCCCTCCTAGATGAATTAGATGAATCAGTTCATTTCTACAGCAGGTAGAGATAAGAGAGAACCAGCAGGACACTGACCAGCCAATCAGATGTTCTCCTGACTGAGAAAGTGGGATAATATCTCATCTCTGCAGTAGGTTGGGTTTTTAAAGCTCTTCATAACCTCTTAAAACATCCTGATGAAAAATGAATCAAACCTACTTTAGACTATTTTATCTCCAGGTTTCAACACCTTGTCCAACAATCCCCTGATCAAAGTCCCACTGAACTACAGAAAAACCACATATTTCTGTCCATGAATGTACAAAAACACCAACCAAGTAATGAATGTAACAGCATGGATGAGAGCTTGTAACAAAGGCACAAAACAAAGGATTTGCCTCATTGTTCTAATGGATGTTATCGGTTTAATTAACTGACTCCTTTGTTTTCTTTACCTCGAGGTTGAAGTTCTGGAGTCAAATAAACTCAAATGTTTCATTTTGTCTCCTAGAAATTCTTTGATGGCCCAAATGAGAAAGACTCAGGGGACTCATATAATAATAATGTTGTATGGCCTGTCCATCACAAGGGCAGATGAAAACATTTTATTTGTAGAAATTTACAATAGAAAATGTTAAATATTTGTCAATGATATATTTTTTGTTTTGTTTTGTTTTTTCTCCAACTGAGAATCGACAACCAGACAGTCAAGAAATAAAATGTTAGATGTCACAGTTTTTACGTTTTTTATTTAAGTGTTTTTTAAAAAGCAAACTAGAAAGAAAATGTATTTATAATAAAGCAGATGTTGAGTTTCTCTAATAAATTACACCTGGACTCTGAAAACACTGATATAAAGGTCTAATAAAAACACAAGATATTTATTAAGTTTTATTGTTACAGGAGCAATGAAGACATATTTTAGTAAACAATTATATGGTTTGATTTCAAAGGTTAAGTTTTAATGTTTTAAAACTTTCCTCTGAAAACTGCTGATAGTTTTTTATGTTCTCTAAATAAAAGTGTTTAGAAACACTAAAATGTTGTACATATGTGTAAGTATGTAGTTGTAAATAGTTGTCTCAGAGCTGAATCTACTTCCTGTTTGGTTCTGATTGGTCCATTCAGAGAGAAACCAGCCGCTGAGCTGCAGTAGCATCAAGGTCCAGTTCTCCCAGTGCAGTAGTTCAATCAGCCACTAGAGGGCGCAGGACGCCTCCAGCTCCTCATGGTTCTTCTTCAGCTGATTTTCTGCAGGTTTTCTGCTTTCTTGGGTTGATAAACAGGAAGTGTGAGGATGGCAGCTTCACCTTCATCGTCCTCCTCTTCCTCAGCTGCAGCATCAGTGATCCTAGAGGTCCAGTTCATCTCCTGCTGATGCTTCCAGTTCTTCTGGGTTTCTGCTGCTCAGCTTCAGATCTGCTTCACTGACAGCTTCAGCTTTTCTGTCTGGACCAACAGATGATTGATTTGCTGCTGGAAACGGTGATGATGCAGCAGATCCTGCAGGGGGCGCTCTGGGGCCTCAGTGTTCAGGTCGGTTACAGTCTCATCTCCCAGACTCCTGAATCTTCTGGTTCCTTCCTGAAATGATTTCCTGCAATAAAATGTTGGTTGGAAATGAGCAGAAAACTGAGAAAAACCTGAAAAAGTTCAAATCTGACCTAAAGTTTTACAGCTCAACTCAATGTTGATGCAAAGGAAAACATGAAAGTAAAGGTGTTTGTTGTCACCTGAAAGGGGGAGGAGCCTAAGGTGCTTCAAGATGCTTAAAGTTACCTGGAAGGGGGCGGAGCCTCAGGTATGGATCAGGATCAGGACTAACCAGTTCAGACTCCATTTAGCAGCAGAGCAGAGTCTGGATCAGGTGAGTTTTCACTTCTTCTTGTTTTCCTCTCTCTGGGTTTTCTCTCTGTGGAGGAACCAGAACCAGAACTCGGCCCGGTTCTCCTTCAGAACCAAGCTGCTGGCTTCATGGAGCTGTGGTTCTGGTCGGGTTCTGGTTTCCTGCTGATCAGAACCAACAAACTTTTTTAAAGCTGCAGTTTCCTGTTGCTGAGTTGAACTGGTTCCAGTATCTTTACTGGTTCTGCTGCTCTTCCTCCTGATGCCAGAAACCTCTGACCTCAGAGACTCACATCTGGTTTTAGAGGAAGAATTGAGCTGAATCATTAAAAACTGGTTTCCAGGATGAAATTGTAGATTCTGGCTCAGCTTTCTGAATAAATTCTAGTTTGTCTCCTGCAGAGCAACACGTCCTGCTCCGTATTTCTGTTCAGTTGTTTCATAACGAGCCTCTGATGACATCACAAGAGGCATCATTAGAGCATTCCTGCAGTACACTCTCCCAGTAACAGACTGGGACACCAGTGGGTCTCTGATTATGATTCATGTCTGCAACTTTCTCATCAGGACTGCAGTTCAGAACCAGTTGTTTAAGCCCCGCCCCTTTAGAGCAGCAGGTAAACATTTGTTCTGTTGCTGGAATCTGGACCGACCCGTTGGTCCTGGTTCTGAAGCTCTGAGCTCGGTCAGTGTTTCTGGTTGTTTTCATACTGGAGAAATGAAATGAAGGGCAAAGGAGGGCAGATCAGCCAGAAATTATTCTCAAGAGTCGCATTACTTCAACATCAGATACTTCTAGATAAAAGTACAAAGTACAGCATCATAAAAATACTCCTGAAATGCTATTTTTAAAAAGTAACTCAAGTAACAGAGTAACTGTAAGTAGTTACTACCCACCTCTCTCTCTCTCTTTATATACAGTATACACACACACACACACACACACCCACACACACACACACACACACACACACACATGAATGAATAAAGAAGAAAGAAAAGTTGCTCAGAGGGAGCAGGCTGTAGTAAAACTTTCCTTTCTTACAAATAATTTGTGCAAAATACATTGAATTATGCTAAAAATAATTTATTCTGTTACAATATATTTAGGTGTACATGTTATGAGACAGCATATTGTTTAAATGTATTGAGTTTTAGATTATTTTAAATTGATGTAATTCAGTTCAGGCTTTCATTTCCATAAATCTGCTCCACACTTTCTAACAAACATTTGTTTCATTTCAGCTCCAGATAATTGTTTCTTAGATTCATTTTCCTCTTAAGTTGTCTCTCCTTCTCTTTCACTGAATGTTTTCCAGTAGTAAACTTTGTTTTGCTTTATTTAATATTTGTAGAGTTTTGAAATCAACTAAATGTCCAAATTTTGAGTATTTAGGTTTTTAGAAACAGTGGATTTATCTGATTTCTGAACCCAGCATCATGGAGGATCTTGTTGCTCTTTTTAATGTTGAATTATCTCTAGAAAACTCGTTTATTAGTCAAAACCTCAGAAAACATTGTGGCAGTAAACAATAACCAACAAGTTATAGTTTAACAGGTTTTAATTTCCCCGTTCTAGAACGATGTCTGGCCATGTTGGATTGTGTTTCCAGCAAACTTTCTGATTCCACCAAACAAAGCAGGAGGAAAACAAACATGAATGTCGTTGAATCAGTTCAATCAGTTCATTTTATGCTGCAGATTCACAGCAAACGTTTTCTGGAGGAAGTTGATCAGGTAAATAAAAAATACCAGAAATGTTTAGTGGCTGAGACAGACGAGCAGGAAGGTTAATGTTTGTTCTGTCTGCTGGAATCTGGATGGACCTGTTGGTACTGATTCTGTAGCTCTGAGCTCAGTCACCACTCCCTGTTCCTCCCAGACTGACTGAAAACACAAGATGGAGGTCAGTGATCAGGAACAGGACAGAGCAGAAATAAAAAGTCAATAATAATCTGATAATGAGGGAGAAGTCAGTGTTCTGATCCAGATGTTTGGATTAAAGGAGCTGCAGAAGTTTATTAGCATAAGACATTACAGCAACTGGGCAGTTTAAAGTTTTACATAATAAACAAAAAAGCAACATTACATTATAGAGGAAAAATAAAGAAAAGTTATAAAAAGTTGTAATCCAGAAAAGAGTTACTTTATTTTCTAGTTATTATGTTTCAAAGGCAACTCTAAACAGGCTAATGGTTTTTAGTCTTGATTTCAGCTGTTCTGCTGTTTTCTGGAAGTTTGTTCCAGATTTGTGGTGCATAGAAGCTGAATGCTGCTTCTCTGTGTTTGGTTCTGGTTCTGAGGATGCAGAGCAGAACCAGAACCAGAAGACCTGAGAAGTCTGGAAGGTTGATACAACACCAGCAGATCTTTAAGCCGTTCAGTAATTTATAAACTAACAACAGTATTTTAAAGTCTATTCTCTCAATGGAAGGAGTTTAGAACTGGGTGATGTGATCTATCTTTCTGGTTTTAGTCAGAACGCCAGCAGCAGCATTCTGATTTATTTGTTTAGGCAGACATGTTGCTGTAATCAATGCAACTAAAGATAAACACATGGGTGAGTTTTCCTAGATCTGGCTGAGAAATTAGTCCTTTAATCCTGGAAATGTTCTTCAGGTGATAGAAGGCCGACTTTGTAACTGTCTTTATTTGACTGAGAAGGTCAGAAAATCTTGGTATCTCCAGTTTCCAACTGTAATAACTGAAGCTGTGCATTCAAACCTATGTTTGTAGGTTCAAACATAACTTCAGTTTTGTTTGTGTTCAGCTGCAGAAGGTTTTGGTAAATCCAGATATTTATCTATTCTAAGGATGTGTTCAGTGATTGGATGGTTCAGAGTCACCTGGTGACATCATAATGTAGAGCTATGTGTTATTTAGTCTAGGTAAATAATCTGATTATTTTGTTATAACCTGACCAAGCAGGACCTTTCATGCATAGTGGTCACTACAGTGGACAGCTATCTAAAAGCCATTTTCTTGTGCTTCCTGTGGATTTTTATGTTATAAATGCACACAGACCACTGAAGTGGACACTAATGCATCATAAAATATACCATCAACTACTGGCCATCAGCTGCAAATGCAAGAAATTATTTTTGTTAAATACGATATGGCCGACAGACAAAAAAGCATGAGAACCGACCCGGTCCCTCCTTCTACTGTAGATGACTCTTGCAAGTAAAAAAAATATTGTGACATCAGATAACCCCTAAGGAACAATACTACTGATGTATTTTTCAAATAACAACTTTGTATTTGGACAAAATTACAATTGATCACATAAAAATAAAAAAAAATAAAAAAATTATTTTTACAAAAAAAATTTCCTACCTTTTTTATGCCTTAAGAAAAAAATTTTAGAAAATGGAAAAAAAATTCTGACACAAAGGATCATAATTCATGCATGAAAGGGTTAAGGATAGGAGGGGCCCCAGAATTGAACCTTGTGGTACCCCACTGTCATTTCAATGAGAAGTTACCTGTTGACACAGAGAAATCCCTGTTCTTTAGTCAGACTGGAACCAGTGAAGTACTTGGTGTTTTCTGCTGGTTCATGTTTTCTTGTTTTGTTTTTGGCAGAAGCTCTTTGTTGCTGATTGAAAGACCAAGAAGTTTGATGTCAAAATTCCAGATTTATTAAGACAAAACCCATCTGACTTTAAAAGGTGTTTAATTCTCAGAAATCTCTGAAGTTGTGCTGGAATCAGGTTCCTCTTATCCTCTGAATCTATGATGGGAACCAGCTTTCTGCTTCACAGGACAGTTACTGGACCTGGATCACTGGGACTGACTGGTTCTGATTTCTCTCACCAGGAGTTCAGAAGATGGAAGATCTGGATCTGAAAAAAGACAGAGCAGAACCTCCAGGATCCATCTGTCCGTCCATGAGGAGTGACCGGTCCAAAGATCATCCTCCAGTCTTCAGTACCGAACCTGGACCATCAGACTCAGAGTAAGGATCCAGTTTCTAACTTGTGCATGTGAATCTACAGAAATATAATAGATCTGATACTAACTGGTTGATCTTCAAGTTAGAAATAAAAATGTAACTTGATTTTTAAAAAATATTTTACATTAAAGCTGAATAGACATGAAGGATGTTGGTCAGTAAATCAATAGAGTTTGAAAGAAGGTCTGAGTGAATCAATGATGGATGAAAACAAAAAAATAATGTGAAGAGCAACAATTCAGATATTATATCCTGATAACACTAGATCCAGTTTAAGTACTGGGAACACTGGGTCCAGTTTTATATACTGGGAACACTGGACCCAGTTTATCCAGGTAGGCTGATGACCGGGCCACAGCCACTGAGTTTCAGCAGCTCCGAAAAGAAAAGTCAAAGGTCAAAGCAGCTGTAGAGGACTGGGCTGGTCTCCTGGTTCTGCTTCCTGGTCGGTTCTTGGGTTCTGGTCTTTAATGACCCACATCAGCTCCTCCTACTAGCTAAACATTTTTGGTTCTGATATGATGGACCTGATCCTCTGATCTCCACCTTCTGCCACTAGATGGCAGCAATGTGATACTGTGTAGTGCATTCTGGGCTTTGTAGTTCTATTAATGGATATTGTGACATTATAGAAGAACTTTGTGGAATAATTCCTAGAAATATGATCTGATCAGCTCCATCAAACTGGGATATGAGCCTGTTGTCCTGCAGGTTCTGCTTTGACCCATGTGACCCAGACCAGTAGAACCAGTTCTGAAGAAAATGTGGAGTTTGACCCAGCAGATCAGTCTGAATGTTTCACTCTGGAGCTTTAAACCTTCTGCTTTTCTGCAGCAGTTTGTGTTCAGATCTTCTTCTCTGGTTTTTATCTCAGAGTTTCTCACTGATTGATGATCTGAATAACAACATGTTTGTGTTTCAGAGGGCAGAACCACAGATGGAGAGCAGAACCTCCAGGATCCAGCTGTCCGTCCATGAGGAGTGATGTGTACAAAAGAAAACCTCCAGAATTCAGTGCTGAACCTGGACCATCAGAACCAGAGTAAGAAACCAGTTTCTATCTGGTGGATGTGACTCTGCAGAGACCAACCAGGGTTTAACTTTGATTCTGATTAGAATCTGATGCAGAGATAAAATATATATATATAATTTAAACCATTTTAGTTTAATAGTGACCTTATCTGGGATTTGAGTTACCAGAACCAACCGGGGAGGAAAAACTGTGTTCTGAGGTTCTGACCCAGTTTCTGGTCTCTAGTTTGTGGTGGATCTTCATGAACATCTTCAGCGCCAGCCTGTTGATAGTGAAATATTTCACTGATGAATAAATGTCTTTACTTGTCCAGGGTGAACCCCAGCTCTCGCCTGATTACTGCTGAACACCAGTCCCTCCATGACCCTGCAAAGATAAGAAGTGATGAACGATGGAGGGATGGATGGAAGAAAGATCTTCCTGGATGCATAGAGAGGAGCAGCTGTGCTCCAGGTGAAACTGAACACCTCCAATCAGAGTTTCCTCCTATCATCTTTGTTGAACCAGACTCGTGTTTTTTATAGTTGAAATGTGGAAATTCAAGATTTGAAAAGTCTTTTTGTGATCTTTTTCAGCTAAATCTGAGTTTTTCCAGCTGGTGTAAATGGAATATATGTGTTGATGACCCATATTATCATCTCTAAATACAACAAACACTTTATAGAATCAATATGATGAGGCTTACAACTTACTTTATCTTGGTTCTACCACATCACAATGTTAAGAGGAATGTAATGAATTCAAGGTTCAGACATTCCCAATCTGCAGACATGAAGTCGTCTCTAATTCAGGTTAATCTTGATCCTAGAAAGTCAGTCTGTCCTGCTCAGTTATTCCAGATTAATGTTCATATAAACACATTTATTCAGACAGTTTGAGGCACATGAGGCTCTGCGTCAGAGTGAGTCCTCATCAGTTTAAGATGGAGTCCATCAGACAAACAGCTGGCCGCCTGACCAACAGGCTCTGACATTCAGTAACTTTTATTTAAGTTAATTTATGTTAAATTAGTTTGAGGTTCTCAACCTGTCCCAGTGGATACTGGACTTTGTGAACTGGTACCAGTAGAGGCATCACCTGATCAGTCCAGGGCAGTGGCAGCTTCTGATACGGGCAACTGCCCAGGTCAGATTGTTGTGGGGGGCGACATAAGAGCTCCTCACGTCAGATGCAAACTGGATGACAAACCAACATTACTGCTAAGCTTTTTCTGTATTTTTACAGGGTTAGTGGTCAGTTCAGTGAATGAACTGAATCAAATCACTTAATGAACTGATTTGTTCCTTTCTGAGTTCAGTTCAGTTCATCATGGCGGTCTGGAGTAAAACTTTAATGTTCTGAATAACAGAACAGCGTCTGGGTGGAGAGGGAGGGACTGCTGTTGATGTCTGAGGGAACGTGATCAGAACACTGTTAACAAACCTCTCTTCTCTGCTTGTGAATTGCCCCGGATGCTTTAAAATAATAATTAAAAACAAAAAAATATTTTCATAATGTGAACAGTAGTAAACTTGTTTAATATTTTAGCGGCGAATAACACCATAAACATGAGCTAATGTAAAATAAAAGAAATGGAAGATGAGTAGATGTTTTAATTTACAATGAAGTTAATTTCAGGATTTGTAACTCACCATTATAATATATTTGAGAAAATGATTTAATCAGATGCTAATCATAAACAGTTTGATTTAGAAACTGAGGCTCTTCGGAGCATAAACTCTCCTTTCAGGTTGGCATTTTCAAAATAAGGTTCTTTTCCCTTCATCTTGTTGGTTCTCCTCATTTTCATTTCCACTTGTCATTTCTGGATTTTCTTCCATCTCCACACATTTCAAAGTGTGTGGAGATGAAAGATTTCCAAGTGACAATATTTTGTTTATTTTTAGCAAAACTGAACAGGCTACAATGTTTTCACTCTTTTTTTTTTTCTACATTTGAAATAAAAATTTATCAGCCTATTTTTTCAACTAATCTTGGATCCTTCATGTTTCTATTGGCTGTAACAAGATTTCATCTCAGCTATTGCTGCCTTTCTATCACAAACCATTAACAAGTAACTGGCCAGGCATACCTAATAAAGTGGCCAGTTTGGTTCTTTGTTTCCAGCACAGTGCTCAAAAAGAATGCCACTTCAAATTAAACAATTGGGTATAACTCTAAGGTCAGAGGTCGTTCTGTGGGAAACATGTCTGATTAACTGAAACCTTCAAACAGAGAAAATCATGAAAGTTTTAATGAACAAAACTGATTCCCAATATCTTTGTGCAGCAAGAACCTTTTATTTATTTGCTTTTTTCTTTTATCCGTCACCTCAGTGAGCACAAGACTGAGTTTTATTCATAAAACCTACATTTCCTCAATGACTGAAGTTGGAATTACTTTCAGGTTTCAACACCTTGGCAGAAAATAATTTCCATCCATCCATCCATCTTCTTCCGCTTATCCGAGGTCGGGTCGTGGGGGTAGCAGCTTCAGAAGGGAGGCCCAGACTTCCCTCTCCCCAGCCACTTCTTCTAGCTCCTCCGGGGGAATCCCGAGGCGTTCCCAGGCCAGCCGAGAGACATAGTCCCTCCAGCGTGTCCTGGGTCTTCCCCGGGGCCTCCTCCCGGTGGGACGTGCCCGGAACACCTCACCAGGGAGGCGTCCAGGAGGCATCCTGACCAGATGCCCGAGCCTCAACTGGCTCCTCTCGATGTGAAGGAGCAGCGGCTCTACTCTGAGTCCCTCCCGGATGACTGAGCTTCTCACCCTATCTCTAAGGGAGAGCCCAGCCACCCTACGGAGAAAACCCATTTCGGCCGCTTGTATCCGCGATCTCGTTCTTTCGGTCATGACCCAAAGCTCATGACCATAGATGAGGGTGGGAACGTAGATCGACCGGTAAATCGAGAGCTTCGCTTTTTGGCTCAGCTCTCTCTTCACCACGACGGACCGGTACAGCGCCCGCTTGACAGCTGACGCTGCGCCAATCCGCCTGTCGATCTCCCGCTCCCTTCTTCCCCCATTCGTGAACAAGATCCCGAGATACTTAAACTCCTCCACTTGGGGCAGGACACCCCCCCTGACCCGGAGAAGGCACTCTACCCTTTTCCGGCTCAAGACCATGGCCTCGGATTTGGAGGCACTGATCCCCATCCCGGCCGCTTCACACTCGGCTGCGAACCGCTCCAGCGAGAGCTGCAGATCACGATCTGATGAAGCCAAAAGGACCACATCGTCTGCGAAAAGCAGAGATGAGATCCTAAGGCCACCAAATCGGATCCCCTCAACACCTTGGCTGCGCCTAGAAATTCTGTCCATGAAAGTGATGAACAGAATCGGTGACAAAGGGCAGCCCTGGCGGAGTCCAACTCTCACCGGAAACGAGCCCGACTTACTGCCGGCAAAATAATTTGTTTTCTGTAATTATTTTTCCGTCATAGAAGTTCATACACAAACTGGTTTTATTGTGTTTTCCTTCAGATTTTGATATTCGGTGTCAGAGTGACCATAAAGCGTCTCTGAAGATGAAGTTCCTGAGTCTCTCTGAAGGCGTCGCTGAAGCTGGAAATCAAACCGATATGAACCAGATCTACACAGAGCTCCACATCACAGAGGGGTTAACTAGAGAGGTCAACCAGGAACATGAGGTCAGACACATTGAAACAGCATCCAGGAAACAAGAAACAACAATCAGAAGAGAAGACATCTTTAAAGTCCCACCTGGAAGAGATCAACCAATCAGAACAGTGATGACCATGGGAGTGGCTGGCATTGGGAAAACACTGTTAACACAGAAGTTCACTCTGGACTGGGCTGAAGGCAAAACCAACCAGAACATTGATTTCATATTTCCATTCACTTTCAGAGAACTGAATATGTTGAAAGAAGAAAAGTTCAGCTTATTAGGACTGATTCATAAATTCTTCACTAAAACCAAAGAAATCAGCAGCTTTGAAACGTTCCAGGTTCTGTTCATCTTTGATGGTCTGGATGAAAGTCGATTTACTCTGAATTTCAAGAACAATCCGATCCTGACTGATGTTACAGAGTCCAGCTCAGTGGATGTTCTGGTGACAAACCTTATCAGGAGGAAACTGCTTCCCTCTGCTCTCCTCTGGATAACCACACGACCTGCAGCAGCCAATCAGATCCCTGCTGAGTGTGTTGGCATGGTGACAGAGGTCAGAGGGTTCACTGACCCCCAGAAGGAGGAGTACTTCAGGAAGAGATTCAGAGATGATGAAGAGAAGGCCAGCAGGATCATCTCCCACATCCAGAAATCAAAAAGTCTCCACATCATGTGTCACATCCCAGTTTTCTGCTGGATCACTGCTAAAGTTCTGGAGGATGTGATGAAGACCAGAGAGGGAGAAAAACTGCCAAAGACTCTGACTGAGATGTACATAGCATTCCTGGAGGTTAACTTCGCAATCAAGAAGGAAAAGTATGATGGAGGAAAAAAGACAAGATCAATCTGGAGTCCAGAGAACAAGAAGCTGATTGAGTCTCTAGGAAAACTGGCTTTTGAGCAGCTGCTGGAGGGAAACCTGATCTTCTATGACGAAGAGCTCAAAAAGTGCGGCATCAACATCAAAGATGCTGCGTTGTTCTCAGGAGTGTTCACTGAAATGTTTAAAAGAGAGAGAGGGACGTGCGACATCTCCGTCTACTCCTTTGTTCATCTGAGCATCCAGGAGTTTCTGGCTGCAGTCTACATGCTCCACTGTTTCACCAGCAGGAAGTCAGAGGTGATCAAGACGTTTCTGGGAGAAGAATACAGAGAAACATCTCTAGATGAGTTCATGAAGAAAGTCATGAAGAAATCCCTCAGCAGTAAAAATGGCCACCTGGACCTGTTTGTCCGCTTCCTTCATGGTCTCACTGTGGAGTCCAACCAGAGACTCTTAGAAGATCTGCTGGGTCAGACAGAGAACAGTCCAGGAACCATCCAGAGAATCATCACCAACCTGAAGGAGATGAACACTAAATATATCTCTACTGACAGAAGCATCAACATCTTCTACTGTCTGGTGGAGATGAACGACGTCTCATTTTATCAGGAGATCCAACGGCTGCTGGATTCAGGGAAGCAGCTCTCAGAGACTGACTGTTCAGCTCTGGCCTTCATGCTGCAGATGTCAGAGGTTCTGGATGAGTTGGACCTGAAGAAGTACAACACATCACCAGATGGACGACAGAGACTGGTTCCAGCTGTGAGGAACTGCAGAAAGGCTCGGTGAGTCCAGATGTTTTCATTGTGTGAATGCTGATTCAGCTCTATTGTCCTCCTGTTTCTTCTTCTTCTTCAAGTTGCTTCTGGATGTTTTTGGTCTTTAACTTCTTCCTTCATCCTCTGGACTATTTCAGCCATTCAACCATCTAAACATTCAGCTCATCCAGGACAGCTGCAGCTTCTGGTTTTAGACATTTTGATCATTTTAAAAATATTTATCTTTCTATCAGTTTTCATGTTTAAATGAATAGAAAACCCTGAACTCTAGAAAAAAATCAATTTTGTCTGAAAGATCCAATCAGCCAGAGAGACTTTTACACTTTAAACTCCTCTTCACTCATTGAGCCGCTACTCCTTTTAGGATCTTTGTCTTTTTTTATAAAATCACTGTTTAGGTTTGATGGACACTTTAAAATAACCCCAATAATTGCTGCTGTTGTCATGGAAACCAGTTAGAAACTTAGTGAACCAACTTTTCCTCCTCCCACTAGTTTCCTCTGAGTTTGTAAATGAGAGCAAAATGTGGTGATTGTTGTCTGGCTCCAGAAAAAGTCCTAGTTTCTGTCAGATCCTCCCAAAGCTCTGAGAACTCTGCTTCCAGAGCTGGAACCATTTTCCTCATCAACTCTTCATCTGCAGCTTTTGTTGAAGCTGTTAGCCATGAAGACCTGGAGAGACATGAGCTTCAACTCTTTAGACATCCCAGCCTCTTCTAGTTACTGGAGAACTTTCACTGCTTCACCATGAAAAATGCTGCTGGACCCAAACGCTCTGTTTTGGTCTTCAGCTCTTTAAGAGTTTAGCAACAATTTCTTCTAACATCCAAACCTTTGTTCCTCTGAGCCACACGGTCTAGTCCAAGTCCGAGCTGTGAGCAGTTCCTCCTCCTCTCCATCATCTCCAGTAGTTTCCTTCAACAGCTCAGTCAGCCTCTTCATCAGCTGCTTCAGCTCCTTTGAGGCTCTGATGCTGCAGCTCCATCAGATGCTGCAGAGAAAACTGAACTTTCCTTCACAGATGATAGAAGATCTTCAACATCTGACTGCAGCTGAAGGTCTGAGGACATGAAGCCTGGACCAGAACCAGAACCAGAACCTGGACTTTAACCAGGAACTGCACAGATTCTCTGTGGGGTCAAACTCAGTAAATTGAAGATCAGATGTTGTTGGAGCCTATTAAGGATTGGATTAACTTATCTTTGCTAATGTATTAAGGTTACAGATCTAAATTGATAAAAACAATATATCTATTGTAACTTGTTTATTTATGTGTTTTGTTTAGACCCTCCTCCTTATCAGGTGGCCTCCTGCTGTGATTAAGCAGCGGAAGCAGCTGCTGCAGGGCATCTGATTGTTTGGTTAAGGAGCGAGGGGTGAAATAGTTTTTCCACCGTACCAAATAAAGTTTAATTTTACATTTTTTGGAAAGTCAACTCGGAGAGTGTTTCTGTTATTTTTGTACATTGAGAAAGTCACCGTTTGCCACCAGAAAACTTTCCGCGAGTGCTTTGTTTTGGATGAGTCGGAAAACCCTCCTCCTAGAAACTACTCTGGCACCTTTTGATTTTTGATTTTTGTTAAAATCCAAGAGTAGCCGTAACAAGTGGAAAAACTTCACTGATGACTTGATGAAAGACGCAAAGTTGGGGGATCCAGCGGATCACTCGCAGACGAACAAAGAAAGCAGCCAGCGGGTCGTGAGTAAAACCAGCTGATTAAGTTTATGAATGAAAGCGCCGCTGCGCTACAAAGAAACTATGGATCACTACCGAAAGCAAAGTTGTTGATTTTGAAAAAGGACTGTGGCAAAGAAGAATTTTTATTGATTAACTTATTTGACAGAGAAGGGATCTGTGTGATAATTAACGATGTCTGATCCTGAAACTCCTCCTGCGTCTGAGGACATGTTAAAGGTGCGCGTTCTTTCGCGCAGAGGCAGACTGGGTGCCTGTACTAGAAAGATTAATGAAATCAAGACTTTGATGACGGATGCAGGAAATGTTGATGCAGTCAATGAATCAGTGCAAGCATTTAAGGAAGCTGTGGATGAGCTTAGAAATGCTCATAAGTTAGTTCAAGAGCTCTTATCAGAGGAAGAAAAAGAAAATGATTACGATGACTGGTTTGAGCCTCGAATAACTAACCTAAATTATTTTTTGAACGATGTTGAAACATGGAAAAAAGACATTGTACAATCAACAATCAGACCATCTGACAGCATATCCAATGTATCACAGAAATCAAAATCCTCTTCTTCCATAAGATCATCAGCATCCAGATCTTCCTCAGTCTCTTCAGAGTTAAAAAAGGCCAAAGCAGAACAGGCTGCTGCACTGGCACGAGTAGCTGCCTTGAAAGAGAAACATGCTTTGCAAATGGAGGAAGCAAAATTGAAGTTAAAGATGGAGCAAATTGAGCTAGAAGCTGATCTTGCAGCATCAACCGCTAAAATAAAGACCTTGCAAAGTGATGAGGTGGACCAGAAACCATCTTTAGTTGATGGCATGAATGAATATTATAGCTCTCATCAAGAACCAGAGTCGATAGAAGGCAATGTGGAATTTATGCAGCTAGGTGCTATACCAAAAACTCCACTTCAACGGACTATTTTTGAGAGATGTAAATCTTCTCCCAGGAGTTTAAGCACAGCAGAGAATAAACCTCAAAATAAGAATCCCACTGAACGTGAAACTGAAGCTGCAACTTATGATCATAATGTATCTCAAACTGTACAAGATTACCCAGATGTGGCTGTTACTGCTGCTAATGAAAATTTTAATGTTGTTATTCAAAGACAAAATGACATAGCAGAACTCATTGTCAGCCAGCAAAACCTGTCTTTGTTACCTCCGAGAAATATCTCTGTGTTTGATGGTAACCCATTAAAATACCAGTCTTTTGTTCATGCATTTGAACAATTAATTGAAGACAGGACTAAAAATGATAAAGACAGACTGTATTATCTAGAACAATTTACATCTGGTTTGCCAAGAGATTTGGTTCGCAGCTGTTTACATATGGAAGGAAGTAGAGGCTACAGAGAAGCTAAACAACTTTTAAAGGAGCACTTTGGAAATGAAATTAAAGTTTCTGGAGCTTATTTGGATAAAGCCTTGAACTGGCCAGCAATTAAAGCTGAGGATGGAAAAATGCTGTATGCATATGCAATGTATTTGAGAGGATGTTGTAATGTAATGCAAGATTTACAGTACATAGAGGACCTTGAAATCCCATCAAACCTAAGGCTACTAGTATCCAAACTACCTTATAAACTGCGAGAAAGATGGCGAACCACAGCTTATGAAATACAACAGAAAACTGGCAGGAGAATCAGATTTAAACATCTTGTTGAGTTTGTGGAAAATCATGCTAACATGCTTTTGGATCCTTTGTTTGGAGACATTCAAGACCAAACAACAACCAAAAAAACATTCCCAAGAGGCAAAGGTGACCTAAAATCAATAAGAGGTAAAAACAGCAGCTTTGCAACATCAATAGTTACCGAGAATACAGGATGTGCTATAAAGCAATCAGTTTTGCCTCCACCACCTCCTGAAACCACACCCAGTCCCATTATCCCTCACTGTGGATTCTGCGAAGAAAAACACAACTTAACTGACTGTTTGCATTTTAAAACAGAGTCACGTGATAGTAAAGTTGAATTTTTGAGAAGTCACGGATATTGCTTTGGTTGCCTACTAAAAGGTCATTTAAGCAAAAATTGTAAGAGGAGACTAATGTGTCAAGTTTGTCAAATGAGACATCCAACAGTACTCCATATCAAAAGTGCAAAAGTTCCAAAGCAGGACAGTCAAACTGAGATTGAAGAAACTCCCATAAGCAGTGCTCTTGTTTCAGCAGGTGACTCAACCGGGGCCGGGAGAAAATGTGCACTTGCAATTGTTCCCGTCCGAGTTAAGGTGGCAAAAGGGGACAAATATATTCAGACCTATGCTTTCCTTGACCCGGGCAGCACTGCAACGTTTTGTACTGTAAGATTGATGAACCGACTAAATTTGAAAGGACGCAAAACAGAGATACTTCTGCGAACAATGGGACAGGAAAAGCCTGCAGAAACCTATGAGGTTAGAGGACTAGAGGTGGGAGATTTGAAAGGCTGTACATACTTGGACCTGCCGAAGGTTTACACACAGGATAAAATACCTGTCTCAAAAGAAAACATCATCACACAAGCAGATCTGGAGACGTGGCCTCATCTCAGGGGTGTCCATTTAAAGAAAATTGAGGCAGACATTGAACTCCTCATTGGAACTGACATTCCTCGAGCATTAGAGCCATGGAAAATAATAAATAGTCATGATAATGGACCATATGCAGTGGAAACTGTACTTGGATGGGTGGTAACTGGACCACTTGGTGTTGATAGTACCGCAGAATATGCTGGGCCTATTGCAGTGTCAAGTAACAGAATTTCTGTTACTGAATTGAAGGATCTGCTCATCAGACAATATAACCAGGATTTCTCTGAGAACTTATATGAGGAGAAAATTGAGATGTCTGTTGAGGACAAGTGTTTTATGGAGATTGCTTCTGGCTCATTGTATATTAAAGATGGACACTATCACCTACCACTTCCTTTCCGAAATAAAGACAAAGTTATGCCTGATAACTATAAAATGGTTAAGGAACGCACACAGCACCTTATGAAAAGGTTTAAGAAGGATAGGATGTATGCAGAAGAATACACAGCATTTATGGAGGACATTTTGAAAAGGGGCTATGCAGAAAAGGTTCCATTTGAGCAGCTTTGCAGGGAGGACGGACATGTCTGGTACATTCCACATCATGGTGTCTACCATAAGCGAAAGCACAAACTGAGGGTGGTGTTTGACTGTACATCCTCATATCAAGGAACCTCTCTGAACAAGGAGCTCCTCCAAGGGCCTGATTTAACAAACACCCTTATTGGGGTACTGCTAAGGTTTCGCCAAGAACCAATCGCAGTAATGGCAGACATTGAGGCAATGTTTTATCAAGTCTATGTGGATGAAAAAGACAGAGATGTCCTGAGGTTTCTGTGGTGGCCAGAAGGGAACATTAACAAACCTCTGGAAGTTTACAGGATGAAAGTTCACCTCTTTGGCTCTGTATCATCCCCAAGCATCGCTAATTTTGCTCTGCGTCAAACTGCTACTGACAACCAGAAGCATTATTCTGATGAGGTTATCGAAACCATTAAAAGCAACTTTTATGTGGACGATTGCCTCCGATCAGTGGCAACAGTAAATCAGGCAATGAAGCTTGCCACAGATCTCACCAAAATATGCAGTGAGGGAGGTTTCACGTTAACAAAATGGGTCAGCAACAACCATGAAGTGCTGGCAAGCATCCCTGAACATCACAGAGCTGGAGCATTTAAGGAACTAGATCTGGACAAAGAAAAGCTGAAAGAACAAATAACAGTTGAGTCTGCACTTGGACTCCACTGGGACACTCTCAGTGACACCTTCAGCTTTAAAGTAACCATCAGGAGTCGACCTACCACCAGAAGAGGTATACTCTCCACAGTGAGTTCAGTATATGACCCATTAGGATTTCTTTCTCCTTTCGTCCTGAAAGCCAAACAATTACTCCAAGAACTCTGCAAAACCAAATATGGATGGGATCATGTCATTCCCCAGGAATTTGCAAAGCCTTGGCAAAGATGGCTCAAGGAGTTAAATCTGCTACATGACTTCCAAGTTGCAAGGTGCATAAAGCCTGAAAACTTTGATCCTGTGGAAACTGCTGAATTGCATCACTTTTGTGATGCAAGTGAGTCAGGCTATGGTACAGTAAGCTACCTCAGATTATCAAATCACCAAGGTCAAATCCATGTCTGCTTCATATTTGGAAAAGCTAGAGTGGCACCTCTAAAGCAGATGACCATACCCAGACTGGAACTCACAGCAGCAACATTGGCTGTAAAAGTGGATCGAATGCTAAAGAAGGAGCTGCAATTACCACTTACAGATTCAACTTTCTGGACAGATAGTACATCTGTGTTGAAATATATTCACAATCAAACGAAAAGATTTCACACTTTTGTATCCAACAGGATTGCAGTAATCCATGACCTCTCCCACACCAGCCAGTGGAGATACATAAGTTCAAAAGTCAACCCAGCCGACGACGCATCAAGGGGGCTTTATGTGGAATCTTTCGTAAGTTCAAAATGGCTGACCGGTCCGGAATATCTCAGCAGAGAAAAAAGAACATGGCCGAGGCACACAGAAGGTCTGGAAGAAATACCAGCAAACGATCCTGAGGTGAGAAAGGAGAACACAATCAACAGTGTGATAGTGGAGGATCAACATCCAGTATGCAAACTAATCAAGTATCATTCATCATGGAACAAACTTCAGAAGTCGGTAGCCTGGATATTAAAAGTGAAAAGACATCTTCTACTGCTAAGCCAGCAAAGAAAAAGTCAAACTCACCTGTCTTCAGGAGTAATGAAAAAGCTGAAAAATCAACATGAAACCCAAAACCTGTCAGTGGAGGACATGCAAAATGCAGAGAAAGCTATAATTTGTTTTGAACAAAAACGCTACTTTGACTGTGAATTTACTTACTTGGAACAAGGCAAACCTCTTAGTTCAAGAAGTACCATCCTCAAACTGGATCCGATGCTTGATGGTAGCATTTTGAGAGTTGGCGGCAGGATAAATAAAAGTACAATGCCAATCCACCAGAAAAACCCGATCATTTTACCTAAAGGTTCACATATATCTAACCTCATCTTACAACAAATTCATCACCAAGTTGGACATTCAGGAAGGAGCCACATGCTCTCCAAGCTAAGGCAGAAATTCTGGCTCCCACATGCAAACTCTTTAGCCAGAAAAATTATCAAGAGCTGTGTATTCTGTAGACGCATACAGGCAAAACCTGGTGAACAGAAGATGTCGGACCTTCCTGAGGACCGTTTATTTCCAGACCTACCTCCTTTTAGTCATGTTGGCATTGACTACTTTGGTCCTATTGAAGTAAAAAGGGGACGAGCTCAGGTGAAACGATGGGGAGTCATATTCACCTGCCTGGTGAGTCGAGCTGTCCACCTGGAGATGGCCAATTTCTTAACCACAGACTCGTGCATAAATGCTATACGCAGATTCATCTGCAGAAGAGGATCAATGATGAGCATCAGAACAGACTGCGGGACAAACTTTGTGGGAGCACAAAAGGAACTACAAGAAGCATTAAGAGAGCTAAATCATCAGAAAATCCAAAAGGCTCTTTTAGTAGAGGGAATAAAATGGATTTTTAACCCTCCTTATGGGGCTCACCACGGAGGAGTCTGGGAAAGACTAATACGTCTAATCAAAAAGACCCTCACATCTGTTCTAAAGGAACAAACACTGGACGATGAAACCCTGTCAACAGCACTATGTGAAGTAGAAGCCATCCTAAATGACAGGCCAATAACTTCAGTGTCAAATGACCCCAATGACTTAGAACCACTAACACCAAACCATTTACTCCAGCTGAAAGGGAAAGCAACCATACCACCAGGAGTCTTTGACAAAACAGATCAATATTCAAGAAGAAGATGGAGACAAGCACAGTATCTTGCAGATCTTTTCTGGAGACGTTGGATAAGGGAGTATCTCCCACTCATGCAAGAACGAAGCAAGTGGAACAGCAAAAAGAGGAACTTCAGCCCTGGAGATCTGGTTGTTATTGTGGATAACTCGGCACCAAGGAGCGCATGGACAATGGGCCGTGTTATGAGGACTTTTCCAGATGCCAAAGGCTTTGTTAGAAGTGTTTTGGTTAAAACCAAAGCCAATGTTATCCAGCGACCAATAGATAAGCTCTGTCTTTTAATGGAGGCAGCAGGATGAAATAAAAGACTTTCTAATATTTACTATGGACTGCTTTAAGCATTAGAAATGTTGAGAGGCTCTAGATAACATTTATAGACAAAAGGATTATGAACATTGATTTTTAAAGATCATAATTAAATTTCTGTCATGTTTTTGCTAGATACTAGGCTCCTATGAATATTATTTTTGTAAATTGTTACTTTGCTAAGGCTAACAATTTGGGGCCGGGATGTTGGAGCCTATTAAGGATTGGATTAACTTATCTTTGCTAATGTATTAAGGTTACAGATCTAAATTGATAAAAACAATATATCTATTGTAACTTGTTTATTTATGTGTTTTGTTTAGACCCTCCTCCTTATCAGGTGGCCTCCTGCTGTGATTAAGCAGCGGAAGCAGCTGCTGCAGGGCATCTGATTGTTTGGTTAAGGAGCGAGGGGTGAAATAGTTTTTCCACCGTACCAAATAAAGTTTTGGAAAGTCAACTCGGAGAGTGTTTCTGTTATTTTTGTACATTGAGAAAGTCACCGTTTGCCACCAGAAAACTTTCCGCGAGTGCTTTGTTTTGGATGAGTCGGAAAACCCTCCTCCTAGAAACTACTCTGGCACCTTTTGATTTTTGATTTTTGTTAAAATCCAAGAGTAGCCGTAACAGATGTTGATCAGATGATGACATCACTGTTATCATATTTTAGTCTGTTTATGATCCAGATTGATTTCATTAGAACTGAATTTATTTCTTCTCTAATCACAGACTTGGTGGCTGTTCGCTCCAAAAGGCTGAATGTGAAGTTTTGGCCTCGGCTCTGAAGTCCAACCCAGATCTGACTGAACTGGAAATAAATCAGATCTTCATAAATAAAGGTGGAGACTCTGATATGAAGCCTCTGGTTGAGATCCTGGAGAGTTCAGTCAGTAAAGTGAAGAATCTGAGGTTTGTTTTTTTTATTTATACAATAAAATCATTCATTTATACTTTAAACATTAGTTTAATTAATGCTTTTATTCTAATATATTTTATTTTAAAACAACCTGTTCAAATGTCAGAATAAAATCTCTAAAACTTTTTACCTTATATATTATTTTTTTCTTATTTCAGACTTTGAGATTATTGAACTTTGTTTTTCAGTTTTTTACTTTAAAATGTTTTTTACTGATGAACAAAATGAGTAAAATAATTCAAATGATGTAAATGAATGATGGAGATGTTTCAGTTTGGTTTGGTAAAGATTCAGATTGTTTTATTTCTCATTTCTGATTCTCATCTTTACATCCAGAATGAAATGTTGTTCCTCCAGAGTCGAGCCACAAACACTGACAAGTTCAAATCATCATTAATGACCAAATCTAAGAAATGACTGATTGTAGAAAAGCAAATCTAGATGAAATGAATGAAAGTGAGGTTTGCAGCAGCAGCAGGTTCCTCAGCTTTGTCCTGAAGCTGTGGTTCTGTTGGGCCGGGTCAGAGAGGAACCGTCCTCTTCAGTCTGACAGCTGTCAGTCGGTTGGAGCCTCGTCTCTGTGATGATGCTTCATCAGGTCACGTCTCCTTAGGAAATAATGGCCTCCATTGGCTTTCAGCAGCTTTAATAAGAACCCAAGGCCATTAATGAAGAAACTGAGTGGTTCTGATCCAGTTACCAAGTCGGGTCTCCAGCTGATGATCAGGAACCAGCAGAAATAGCTCAACTCATCCAGGCTGATAGAAAACTTTGAGTTTCTTTTTGGATCAAATGTTCTGGTTCTGCTGGTTTGGACTCTTTAAACCAGTTTGACTGGATCAGATGTTAGAATCAGTTCATCATGTTTCTTTTACATTCAGGGAAATTAATTTTCTACATTTTTATTATTTATTTGTTCATGTTTCAGTTTTAACCTGCATCCTGTTGGCTTCAGCTCACATCTTTTATTCTTTATTCAGATTGTATGGCTGCAGTTTGTCAGAGACCAGATGGACTTCTCTGTTCTCAGCTCTGAAGTCCAAACCGACCCATCTGACAAGACTGGACCTGAGCTGGACCAACCTGGAAGGTTCTGGAGTGAAGAAGCTCTGTGGTTTTCTACAGACTGAAGGCTGCAGACTGAAGAGATTGAGGTATGTAATTATATAATTATTGATATTTCTGTGAATAATTATATATAATTGATCATAAATCAAAGTTCATTTCTTCTGTTCTAATAAATATTTTCTGAGTTTGTTCCTGGGCTTGGATGATGATGATGAATGCTTTATTAATCCCCAAGGGGAAATTCAAAGTCCCAGCAGCTTAAGACATTACACACAGCATACACTACAGTTCACACAATATATTACAAAAACACTAGATTACTAGATAAACATTACTAAGAGCTAAAAATACTAAAAAACACTAAAATCCTAAGTGCTAAAGAGTGTGGAGGTGAAGTCTGCTGTGTCAATGGCCTAAGCAGAGAAGTCCACTTCTCCCCTGCCCTTCAGTGAGGCATTGTACAGTAGTATGGCCCTTGGTTCAAATGATTTCCTGAGTCTGTCTGTTGAGCATGTCAGGGAGCGTAGTCTCCAGCTGATCAGACTCTTCTGCTGCATGATGGTACTGTGGAGTGGATGACAATCGTTGTCCATGATGTTAAGTAACTTGTTCAGGGTCCTTTTATCTGATACTGACGTGATGCAGTCCAGTTCAGTCCCCACGGCAGAGCCAGCTTTCCTAATCAGCCTGTCTGGTCGTCCAGCATCCCTCTTCTTAATGCCTCCTCCCCAGCATGCCACAGCATAGAAGAGGACGCTGGCAACAACAGACTGGTAGACCATCCAAAGGAGCTTGCTGCAGACATTGAAGGACCTCAGCCTCCTCAGGAAGTACAGCCTGCTCTGCCCCTTCTTATAGAGTGCATCGGTGTTGGCTGACCAGTCCAGTTTATTGTCCAGATGTACTCCCAGGTACTTGTATGTGTTCACCACCTCCACCTTGACCCCCTCCATGGTGACTGGCAGCAAGGCAGACTTGGATCTCCTGAAGTCCACCACCATCTCCTTGGTCTTGGTTGTGTTGAGTTGCAGGTGGTTGAGTCTGCACAAAGTCCTCCACCAGGTTCCTGTATTCCTCCTCCTTCCCATCCCTGACACACCCCACAATTGCAGTGTCTTCTGAAAACTGCATGTGACATGACTCCGTGTTGTAGTAGAAGTCAGACGTGTACAGGGTGAGCAGGACTGGGGAAAGGACTGTTCCCTGTGGCGCTCTGGTGCTGCTGATAACAGTGTCACAAAGGATGGTTGGATGGTGTTAAAAGCACTGGAGAAATCAAAGAACATGATTCTCACAGCACTTTTCCCCCTGTCCAGATGAGAGTGAGTCCTGTGCAAGAGGTATGAGATGGCATCGTCGACACCCACCTTCTCCTGATATGCAAACTGTAATGGGTGTAGTGCATGGCGCACCTGTGGCTTCAGTATCCCCAGAACCAGTCTCTCTATAGTCTTCATCAAATGTGATGTAAGAGCGACTGGTCTGAAGTCATTAAGCTCTATTGGGTGTGATTTCTTAGGGACAGGGATGAGACATGATGTCTTCCACATTGTTGGAACTCTCCCGAGCCTGAGACTCCAATTGAAGATGTACTCCAGAGGCTTTCCCAGTTCGGCGGCACAGACCTTGAGCAGTCTTGGACACAGTCCGTCAGGCCCGGCTGCCTTCCTGGGATATAGCTTCTGCAGCTCCTCTATCACTTGATCTGCTGTGATGGTGGTGAGAGAGGCAGGGGGGATGGGTGGGGGTGGGGGGTTACCATGGTCTTGGTAACCTTGTGGGGGGGGTGAGGATCCAGAGTTTAATTTAGTCCCTCTGTGTAACTGAGTTGGACCTGCTGATCTGAGGTCAGAACAGGACAGCATTCGGACCCCCAGTGTGTAGAAATCCCCCTCATGTGAAGCAGGTCAAAGGTCATTCAACCCAGTCTAGAAAAGTGAATTCCTGGAATCTGACAGGAACAAATCAATAATCAATGATTGATGCTTCAACACTTTGATCAGAACCTGGAATTATTTTACTGACTAAAATCCTCCAACACAACATGACCCAGTACCAGGTTCTGGTTCTGGTTCTGGTTCTGAAGTCAGCAGGTCTTTATTGAAGCAGCAGCTTGTTGGCATTAATATTGATGAGAATCTTTAACTGGTTCTGTTGGACTGGTTAACCTGCATCCTGTTGGCTTCAGCTCACATCTTTTATTCTTTATTCAGATTGATGGGCTGCAGTTTGTCAAAGATCAGCTGTGATTATTTGGCCTCAACTCTGAAGTCCAACCCGACCCGTCTGACAGAACTGGACCTGAGATTGAACAACCTGAAGGATTCAGATGTTCAGCAGCTGAAGAATCTTGTAAAGACTGTAAAGTAAGTAAATGTTTGTAGTGAGTCCAGCTCCTGTCAGCATATTGAACTAAACCCAGTTAGCATCAAAGCAAAGATCCAGTGTTCCCAGTAAAGCTGCAGCTTCTCAGTGGGAGGAGAATGGTTCAGGCTTCCTGATTGGACACAGAGACAGCAATCAGCCAATCAGAGGAGCAGCAGCTTGCTGTGTTCCTGTGTTTGTGTTGGTGTGAAGATGAGTGTTGTTGCTGTGTCCATGTCTCCAGGAAGTCCAGCTGGACTCCAGCGTCCAGCCGTCCAACATGTCTAGAGACAGTGGTCCTCATCCATCAAACTGTGGCAGCAGCAGATCTGATCTCAGATCTGTTTGTTCTCTCAGTTCAACAGGAAACAACAGATCAGGTTCATCTTGGTCACAGCTCTGAGATCAGTCTGACTGCAGCCTGGAAACCATCTAGTGGATGTGCTGCGTCACTGACTGCTGCTGGAGAGAGGCTGGAAACACTCACTGATCTGCTCTCTCCTTCCTTCTTCTCTCTGCAGGTGCGATGATAATGGTGATTTTGAGGATTCTGGTGATTTTGAGGATTCTGATGGTTCTGATTATTCTGATTTTTTTGACCGGTGCGACTGATGATCCCAGTAAAGTAGAGAATGGTCTCAGTGTCCTGCTGATCCTCAGAGGTTGAAGTTGCAGCAGTTTGAGTCTAAAGAGACTCTGACTGGATCATGATGATGACCTCTGACCTCCAAGATTTCCCTCCTGTTTATTTTCTCATGTTGTCATTTAGTGTCTGATATTGTTTGTCTCTTTGGATCAATAAAGATCCAATTCAAACTGGGCTCCATTTAGAGGCTTCATGGAGTTTTGATCTGAACTGGATTCAACTGGACAGTTGATCTTTTTTCTCTCTGATTCATTTTCATCCTGGAACCAGAAATGGTCTGAGAATGGAAACATGGGAATCATTTTCAGTTCAGCTTTGAAGCCATGAAAGACACTTCAAACCTCTTTTCTCTGCTGCTTCTTCCTTCTGCTGACATGAAAATGTTCCTCAAAGATAAAAAGATGCTTTACTGGAAACTGCAGAGAAACTTCAGCTTCCATCACAGAAACCAGTTTAACCAGTTTAGAACTGGATGTCCCACAGAAACTCTGATCTTAGAGCAGTTTTCAGGAACATCCATAATTTTATCTGAAAATATATATATATATTTTATAGTCATTCTAAATATATTTAAGTAATTAAGTTTTGTATAGTAATTATAGTAACTACTTTATTTTAATCCTCCATGTTGTTTAGCTTATTGTATTCAGATTAACAAAGAAATGTAAATATATATATTTTAAGCTTGTATGTTTTGTTTGACAGTTTCTCTTAATAAAATCAGAAACATGCATTTTAGTTGATCTGAGAATTTTTTAAGCTTCTAATTTAAGGCAGCAGCTTATTTTGCATTATTTATACTTAAGTTGTTTAAATAAAATACATGACAATCATTTAATTAATCGATATTGTTTTTCCTCCAAGTTTCTTAGTTAAGCTGCTTCAAACTATAACAGTAGTTATTTTACTTCCCGGTGTTTTATTTTGAAAGATCGCACAGGAAACGTATTTGTAATTTTTCCAACTTTATTGTAGTTGTAATTACCAAGTTTCGCCACCAGAGGGACTGAACACACTGCTCAGGTCCGCAATCCATACTGGTTAGTGGTAGTCATGGTTACCAATAAAAATAAATAAGAGACTCGCTGCTGGGAATGATGCGAGTGTTTAGCGCGGAAGCTAACTGGTTTCCAGCTTCAAACCAGCGGGATAACTGGTTCCCAGTGAGATAAATGAAGGCAGATTCTTCTCCTGGGTTCATGTCAATGTTTTCTCTGTCAGTGTGAACTAGAAGCAGCTCCACAGAGTTGAAAACAGCCGCAGAGACTCTGAGCGGAGCTAACGATGCTAACGATGCTAACAGACTCCAGCAGCAGCTTGTTTTACATACAAGCTGAATATCAGCAGCTGCGGATCTAAACTCTGATGCTGGACAGCAGCGCCTGTTCTTCAGTTCACTGATAATCGATCAAAGTTTTATCATTATTCAATTTTATCATTAAACTCGTCTGAATGATTTTAGTGTGTAGTTACAGTGTGTCACCACAGGAGGGCAGTACAGAGTGAGTAACTTGTTAAAAACAAACCTAAAAATTTAAATAATCTTCTGTTTACTACAGTGCTCAAATATTTTTAACAGCTAAATTGAGTTTTTAATTTTAATATTATTTATTTGTTTTTTCCCTTTAGATGGTTTTATTCTGCTCAAATCTCAGCTGGTTGACTTTTATCACTAATAAATATGTTTTTCATAATGTTTATAGTTTTTCCATTCTTTGATTGTCAAGATTACCCACAGTTAATATTTTTGTAACAATTTTAACTAAATAAAATTTAACGTTTTTTGTTTTTTTTAGGTAACTACATTTCCACCTGCTGTTACTATTTCTAAGTAGCTGTTATTTACCTTCCGTTTTGAATTATTTTAATAAGGATTCTCCAGTTCTAATAACATAAAGTACGAATCCTGACTTAATTCTGCAGATTACTGTCTACAGAATTAAGTCAATGTAGTTATTAGAAACTGTTTCTTGAAAAGTATAAAGTTGATCAGTTTCATGATGGTTGAATGAGTTCTTACTGCCCTCTGGTGGTGAACTGTCGGAACTACAGACATTCTTCAAGTACATTTTTCAGCCGGAGGTTTTGTTTCTTTGTTTTAATTTTCACTTTTATCAAGTCAGCATATGTTAATGCCATTAAATAAGAGTCACAAAAGGTTCTGTAAAGAGTTTAACACAGCAGCTATCTTTTATGATTTAAAACTCTTTATTAGAAATATAACATCGAACAGTGGTTTAAAATATTTCAAAATCATATTTGACTCGGAAAACGGTGGATATAACTGAGGAAGATTGTTAGTTTTTCTCTATATAAAGTGGAGAAGTGGATATTAAATGTAAATAATGCAGCATTATCAGGACTGTAGTTCCCACTATGGCCACCAGAGGGCGGAAATATCCCGTTCTGAATCTAGAGGTGAGTTTGTAGAGCTGCAGCTGGTTTCTGACTTCTAAGTTGATCACGTTTATATCACTCATTATAAATATTATTAAAATGAATAATTTAATGTTAATATTAACTCTTCTGCCTACTTTAACATACAATCAGTGTTTTATCGGTCAGTATGAACTAGAAGCAGCTCCACGGAGTTGAAAACAGCCGCAGAGACTCTTAACGGAGCTAGCGATGCTAACAGACTCTGGCAGCAGCTTCAGAGGAGCTTTGGCTCCATCAGAGCTGAAACGAAGCTCTACAACTCTGGTTTAGACGCTGATTTTGCGGTTAGAAGTTAGGAGAATATTTATGATCGATTAAATTATCCTGGAAACATTCAGAAGATTGATGCAGGAGAAGCAAACTGAACTTCTCTCAGAGCAGGGCGGTTATTGCCCTCTAGTGGACTCAGAGGGTAACTACAGCTTCTCTAATAAGCTAGAGAATTTACACACCATATTCACTTCCGGTAGGTACTTTCACATTAAGAGCTACAGAAACGAGTTAATATTCTCGGTTAGCTTTCATATTAAATAATAAGTTTTAGTTTTTTTTTCCTCCCTGAAATGTTTATTCAAAAGCACCAAATTAAACTGCTGAGGTTTTCAACCACCACTATATAATTTTCCTATTCCTAGATAGTCATGTCAAACAGATTAAAGTATTTAAATAAAATTAACAGCATCAACATAATATTATTTTATGTTTAATAAATTTATTCACAGATTAATTCAGTCATACAATTAACTTAGTAATATTAACTAGTTATGTTTTTAAACTTTAACTTTTTATATTTAATTTTTCTCCATTAGATATTTTCATCCTGCTCAATGCTCTGATCTCAGCGGGTTGGATTTTATCACAATCACATTTTCATTGTTTATATTTTTCAGGCTTTGATTCTCATATTTACCGACAGTTTATCTTTTTGAGAAGATTTTTCTGAAGTAAGTTTAATTTTCTTTTCCATTTATTAACCCTGTAGTGGCTCTTTAACAACATTAATTTAAGTTGATTTTATTTGAAATAATAAAAGTTAAATGAGAACAAATTAAGTTAAACAAATGATCTGGTTGAGTCAACATGAATAGGAATACCTGTAGTTACGATAGTTCACCACCAGAGGGCAGTGAGCGCTCATAATCCACCATCAAAAACAAAAATAGTTTGTTCTGCTGGTTTTCTGCTGAATCCATGAAAAAAGCTGCTCAGCTTCAAATCACTAACAGCAAAACAGAAATAGTTAAAGTTTTCTATCTTTATTCTAGTTTTGTTTCACTCTGTAAACTCAAATTGAACTGTTAATATTTATTCAGATGAATTAAACTTTGATTCTAGATGCTGAAGAAAACACAAGTGTGACTTTGTGTGAAAAAAGAAATTGAAACCAACTTTGGTCTCCTTCAGAACAGCGTCCATTTTGAGCCGCAGGATGGAAATAACTTGTTGACTTGTTAACAGAGGTAAGTGTTGCTGCTCCGAGTCCCTCCATGTCTCTCGGCTCTCTGGACCTTTCCTGACCGATGAGAGGCTTTCAAGACACAAAGAGTCTCCTGGTTCTGGAGAGACTGACGTTTTTCATGATCCAACACCAGATACTTCACACACAGTGATTACTGTAGGAAGAAATATTCCAAATTACGCAACAAATTTATTTTTAAAGTTGAAACAAACCTGCTCCATGTTTTTCTAAGAATATTTTGCTGTTTAAACCAGAATGCAGAACTGATATTTCAGGCCAAATAAATGTAATTTGAGTTGTTCTACATTAAACCCACAGTCAGTTTCTTATTCTGTGGTAAATACCATCTGGGGCCCGATTGTTATCCTGACCATATGGGTCTAATTTGAAGTGCTATTATTTATTATTTAGCATTTGGTGAAATATGCATTTTCATATCAGTCAGGTGATTATAAACCCTGTATTGTTAACTATTACATCATAAAAAGCAGTTTTTTCCTATTTCTCTCTTTAATGACACACTTCCACCCCTCCTAGATGAATTAGATGAATCAGTTCATTTCTACAGCAGGTAGAGATAAGAGAGAACCAGCAGGACACTGACCAGTCAATCAGATGTTCTCCTGACTGAGAAAGTGGGATAATATCTCATCTCTGCAGTAGGTTGGGTTTTTAAAGCTCTTCATAACCTCTTAAAACATCCTGATGAAAAATGAATCAAACCTACTTTAGACTATTTTATCTCCAGGTTTCAACACCTTGTCCAACAATCCCCTGATCAAAGTCCCACTGAACTACAGAAAAACGACATATTTCTGTCCATGAATGTACAAAAACACCAACCAAGTAATGAATGTAACAGCATGGATGAGAGCTTGTAACAAAGGCACAAAACAAAGGATTTGCCTCATTGTTCTAATGGATGTTATCGGTTTAATTAACTGACTCCTTTGTTTTCTTTACCTCGAGGTTGAAGTTCTGGAGTCAAATAAACCCAAATGTTTCATTTTGTCTCATAGAAATTCATTGATGGCCCAAATGAGAAAGACTCAGGGGACTCATATAATAATAATGTTGTATGGCCTGTCCATCACAAGTGCAGATGCAAACATTTTATTTGTAGAAATTTACAATAGAAAATGTTAAATATTTGTCAATGATATATTTTTTGTTTTTTCTCCAACTGAGAATCGACAACCAGACAGTCAAGAAATAAAATGTTAGATATCACAGTTTTTAATTTTTTTATCTAGAAGTGTTTTTTAAAAAAAAAAGCAAACTAGAAAGAAAATGTATTTATAATAAAGCCGAATAAATGACACCTGGACTCTTAAAACACTGATATAAAGGTCTAATAATAACACAAGATATTTATTAAGTTTTATTGTTACAGGAGCAATGAAGAAATATTTTAGTAAACAATTATATAGTTTCATTTCAAAGGTTAAGTTTTAATGTTTTAAAACTTTCCTCTGAAAACTGCTGATAGTTTTTTATGTTTTCTAAATAAAAGTGTTTAGAAACACTAAAATGTTGTACATATGTGTAAGTATGTAGTTGTAAATAGTTGTCTCAGAGCTGAATCCACTTCCTGTTTGGTTCTGATTGGTCCATTCAGAGAGAAACCAACCGCTGAGCTGCAGTAGCATCAAGGTCCAGTTCTCCCAGTGCAGTAGTCCAATCAGCCACTAGAGGGCGCAGGACGTCTCAAGCTCCTCGTGGTTCTTCTTCAGCTGATTTTCTGCAGGTTTTCTGCTTTCTTGGGTTGATAAACAGGAAGTGTGAGGATGGCAGCTTCACCTTCATCGTCCTCCTCTTCCTCAGCTGCAGCATCAGTGATCCTAGAGGTCCAGTTCATCTCCTGCTGATGCTTCCAGTTCTTCTGGGTTTCTGCTGCTCAGCTTCAGATCTGCTTCACTGACAGCTTCAGCTTTTCTGTCTGGACCAACAGATGATTGATTTGCTGCTGGAAACGGTGATGATGCAGCAGATCCTGCAGGGGGCGCTCTGGGGCCTCAGTGTTCAGGTCGGTTACAGTCACATCTCCCAGACTCCTGAATCTTCTGGTTCCTTCCTGAAATGATTTCCTGCAATAAAATGTTGGCTGGAAATGAGCAGAAAACTGAGAAAAACCTAAAAAAGTTCAAATCTGACCTAAAGTTTTACAGCTCAACTCAATGTTGATACAAAGGAAAACATGAAAATAAAGGTGTTTGTTGTCACCTGAAAGGGGGAGGAGCCTAAGGTGCTTCAAGATGCTTAAAGTTACCTGGAAGGGGGCGGAGCCTCAGGTATGGATCAGGATCAGGACTAACCAGTTCAGACTCCATTTAGCAGCAGAGCAGAGTCTGGATCAGGTGAGTTTTCACTTCTTCTTGTTTTCCTCTCTGGGTTTTCTCTCTGTGGAGGAACCAGAACCAGAACTCGGCCCGGTTCTCCTTCAGAACCAAGCTGCTGGCTTCATGGAGCTGTGGTTCTGGTCAGGTTCTGGTTTCCTGTTGATCAGAACCAACAAACTTTTTTAAAGCTGCAGTTTCCTGTTGCTGAGTTGAACTGGTTCCAGTATCTTTACTGGTTCTGCTGCTCTTCCTCCTGATGCCAGAAACCTTTGACCTCAGAGACTCACATCTGGTTTTAGAGGAAGAATTGAGCTGAATCATTAAAATCTGGTTTCCAGGATGAAACTGTAGATTCTGGCTCAGCTTTCTGAATAAATTCTAGTTTGTCTCCTGCAGAGCAACACGTCCTGCTCCGTATTTCTGCTCAGTTGTTTCATAACGAGCCTCTGATGACATCACAAGAGGCATCATTAGAGCATTCCTACAGTACACTCTCCCAGTAACAGACTGGGACACCAGTGGGTCTCTGATTATGATTCATGTCTGCAACTTCCTCATCAGGACTCCAGTTCAGAACCAGTTGTTTAAGCCCCGCCCCTTTAGAGCAGCAGGTAAACATTTGTTCTGTTGCTGGAATCTGGACCGACCCGTTGGTCCTGGTTGTGAAGCTCTGAGCTCGGTCAGTGTTTCTGGTTGTTTTCAGACTGGAGAAATGAAATGAAGGGCAAAGGAGGGCAGATCAGCCAGAAATTATTCTCAAGAGTCGCATTACTTCAACATCAGATACTTCTAGATAAAAGTACAAAGTACAGCATCATAAAAATACTCCTGAAATGCTATTTTAAAAAGTAACTCAAGTAACAGAGTAACTGTAAGTAGTTACTACCCACCTCTCTCTCTCTCTCTTTATATATATATATATACACACACACACACACACACACACACACACACACATGAATGAATAAAGAAGAAAGAAAAGTTGCTCAGAGGCAGCAGGCTGTAGTAAAACTTTCCTTTCTTACAAATAATTTGTGCAAAATACAGTGAATTATGCTAAAAATAATTTATTCTGTTACAATATATTTAGATGTACATGTTATGAGACAGCATATTGTTTAAATGTATTGAGTTTTAGATTTTTTTTAATTGATGTAATTCAGTTCAGGCTTTCATTTCCATAAATCTGCTCCACACTTTCTAACAAACATTTGTTTCATTTCAGCTCCAGATAATTGTTTCTTAGATTCATTTTCATCTTAAATTGTTTCTCCTTCTCTTTCACTGAATGTTTTCCAGTAGTAAACTTTGTTTTGCTTTATTTAATGTTTTAGAGTTTTGAAGCCAACTAAATGTCCAAATTTTGAGTATTTTGGTTTTTAGAAACAGTGGATTTATCTGATTTCTGAACCCAGCATCATGGAGGATCTTGTTGCTCTTTTTAATGTTGAATTATCTCTAGAAAACTCGTATATTAGTCAAAACCTCAGAAAACATTGTGGCAGTAAACAATAACCAACAAGTTATAGTTAAACAGGTTTTAATTTCCCCGTTCTAGAACAATGTCTGGCCATGTTGGATTGTGTTTCCAGCGAACTTTCTGATTCCACCAAACAAAGCAGGAGGAAAACAAACATGAATGTCGTTGAATCAGTTCAATCAGTTCATTTTATGCTGCAGATTCACAGCAAACGTTTTCTGGAGGAAGTTGATCAGATAAATAAAAAATACCAGAAATGTTTAGTGGCTGAGACAGACGAGCAGGAAGGTTAATGTTTGTTCTGTCTGCTGGAATCTGGATGGACCTGTTGGTACTGATTCTGTAGCTCTGAGCTCAGTCACCACTCCCTGTTCCTCCCAGACTGACTGAAAACACAAGATGGAGGTCAGTGATCAGGAACAGGACAGAGCAGAAATAAAAATAAAGTCAACAATAGTCTGATAATAAAGGAGAAGGCAGTGTTCTGATCCAGATGTTTGGATTAAAGATGGAAGCTCAGAGTCAGGAGTTTTGGTTTTGGTTCTTTCTCTCTGATCAGACGGTTCTTCTTCCTGCCTGCTGTGACCCGATGTTTGGATCAGAAACTGAGTGAACTCTTTCGTCCATCTGAAGGTGAAGTCAGAACGTTCCAGAAACAGCAGCTCAGATACAAACTGAAGGTTTTAATGGACCTGCTGAACTGCAGCTGGTTCTGGGTTAACTGGTCCAGTTTGTGTCCTCTGAGGTTCTGCTGTGAAGTTGTGCTACTGTTGCCATGGTAACAGCTGCTGGTCTGCTCCTCAGGTGATGCTGATGTTCAGCCTGAAGTTTTTACTGGTTCTTCTTCATGATCTGGTCTCTGAGGTTCTGACTCTCAGCAGAACATCTTCCTCTAAACCAGATCTGGACCTGAACGGTTCCAGAACCGCTGCTCTCTAACAGGAGCCGCTCCAACATGGCAACAAGCCGCTGAGTTCAGGACCAACATTTCACTGCTTCATAGGAAATGTTCACTCCTTCATTCACTACATCTGACCTCAGTCTGGATGTTTCTACAGACCTGGATCAGGATCCAGTTCAGACCTGGAAACAGCATCATGGAGGAGTGGACGACTCAAAGTTATCAAGTTTATTAGCATAAGACATTACAGCAACTGGGCAGTTTAAAGTTTTACATAATAAACAAAAAAGCAACATTACATTATAGTGGAAAAATAAAGAAAAGTTATAAAAAGTTGTAATACAGAAAAGAGTTACTTTATTTTCTAGTTATTATGTTTTAAAGGCAACTCTAAACAGGCTAATGGTTTTTAGTCTTGATTTCAGAGTTTGTTCCAGATTTGTGGTGCATAGAAGCTGAATGCTGCTTCTCCGTGTTTGGTTCTGGTTCTGGGGATGCAGAGCAGAACCAGAACCAGATGACCTGAGAAGTCTGGACGGTTGATACAACACCAGCAGATCTTTAAGCCGTTCAGTAATTTATAAACTAACAACAGTATTTTAAAGTCTATTCTCTCAATGGAAGGAGTTTAGAACTGGGTGATGTGATCTATCTTTCTGGTTTTAGTCAGAACGCCAGCAGCAGCGTTCGGATTTATTTGTTTAGGCAGACATGTTGCTGTAATCAATGCAACTAAAGATAAACACATGGATGAGTTTTCCAAGATCTTGCTGGGATTAATCCTGGAAATGTTCTTCAGGTGATAGATGGTCGACTTTGTAACTGTCTTTATTTGACTGAGAAGGTCAGAAAATCTTGGTATCTCCAGTTTCCAACTGTAATAACTGAAGCTGTGCATTCAAACCTATGTTTGTAGGTTCAAACATAACTTCAGTTTTGTTTGTGTTCAGCTGGAGAAGGTTTTGGTAAATCCAGATATTTATCTATTCTAAGGATGTGTTCAGTGATTGGATGGTTCAGAGTCACCTGGTGACATCATAATGTAGAGCTTTGTGTCATTTAGTCTTGGTAAATAATCTGATTATTTTGTTATTAATATATTATATATTATATATATTAAGGATAGGAGGGGCCCCAGTATTGTACCTTGAAATAACCCCACAGGTGATTTCTGTCATTTCAATGAGAAGTTACCTGTTGACACAGAGAAATCCCTGTTCTTTAGTCAGACTGGAACCAGTGAAGTACTTGGTGTTTTCTGCTGGTTCATGTTTTCTTGTTTTGTTTTTGGCAGAAGCTCTTTGTTGCTGATTGAAAGACCAAAAACTTTGATGTCAAAATTCCAGATTTATTAAGACAAAACCCACCTGACTTTAAAAGGTGTTTAATTCTCAGAAATCTCTGAGGTTGTGCTGGAATCAGGTTCCTCTGATCCTCTGAATCTATGATGGGAACCAGCTTTCTGCTCCACAGGACAGTTACTGGAACTGGATCACTGGGACTGACTGGTTCTGGTTTCTCTCTCAAGACGTCCAGAAGATGGAAGATCTGGATCTGAAAAAAGACAGAGCAGAATCTCCAGGATCCATCTGTCCGTCCATGAGGAGTGACCGGTCCAAAGATCATCCTCCAGACATCAGTATCGAATCTGGACCATCAGACTCAGAGTAAGGAACCAGTTTCTAACTTGTGCATGTGAATCTACAGAAATATAATAGATCTGATACTAACTGGTTGATCTTCAAGTTAGAAATAAAAATGTAACTTGATATTTTTTATATTTCACATTAAAGCTGAATAGACATGAAGGATTTTGGTCAGTAAATCAATAGAGTTTGAAAGAAGGTCTGAGTGAATCAATGATGGATAAAAACAAAAAAATAATATGAAGAGCAACAATTCAGAGATTATAACCTGATAACACTAGATCCAGTTTAAGTACTGGGAACACTGGGTCCAGTTTTATGTACTGGGAACACTGGGCCCAGTTTATCCAGGTAGGTTGATGACCGGGCCACAGCCACCGAGTTTCAGCAGCTCTGAACAGAAAGGTCAAAGGTCAAAGCAGCTGTAGAGGACTGAGCTGGTCTCCTGGTTCTGCTTCCTGGTCGGTTCTTGGGTTCTGGTCTTTAATGACCCACATCAGCTCCTCCTACTAGCTAAACAACTTTGGTTCTGATATCATGGACCAGATTATCTGCTCTCCACCTTCTGCCACTAGATGGCAGCAATGTGATGCTGTGCAGTGCATTCTGGGCTTTGTAGTTCTATTAATGGGTATTATAGAAGAACTTTGTGGAATAATTCCTAGAAATATGATCTGGTCAGATCCATCAAACTGGGACATGAGCCTGTCCCAGTTTGGACCCATGTGACCCAGACCAGTAGAACCAGTTCTGGAGAAAATGTGGAGTTTGACCCAACAGATCAGTCTGAATGTTTTATTCTGGAGCTTTAAACCTTCTGCTTTTCTGCAGCAGTTTGTGTTCAGATCTTCTTCTCTGGTTTTTATCTCAGAGTTTCTCACTGATTGATGATCTGAATAACAACATGTTTGTGTTTCAGAGGGCAGAACCACAGATGGAGAGCAGAACCTCCAGGATCCAGCTGTCCATCCATGAGGAGTGATGACTACAAAGATCCTCCTCCAGTCTTCAGTGCTGAACCTGGACCATCAGAACCAGAGTAAGAAACCAGTTTCTATCTGGTGGATGTGACTCTGCAGAGACCAACCAGGGTTTAACTTTGATTCTGATTAGAATCTGATGCAGAGATAAAATATATATATATATATAATTTAAACCATTTTAGTTTAATAGTGACCTTATCTGGGATTTGAGTTACCAGAACCAACCGGGGAGGAAAAACTGTGTTCTGGGGTTCTGACCCAGTTTCTGGTCTCTAGTTTGTGGTGGATCTTCATGAACATCTTCAGCTCCAGCCTGTTGATAGTGAACTATTTCACTGATGAATAAATGTCTTTACTTGTCCAGGGTGAACCCCAGCTCTCGCCTGATTACTGCTGAACACCAGTCCCTCCATGACCCTGCAAAGATAAGCAGTGATGAACGACGGAGGGATGGATGGAAGAAAGGTCTTCCTGGATGCATAGAGAGGAGCAGCTGTGCTCCAGGTGAAACTGAACACCTCCAATCAGAGTTTCCTCCTATCATCTTTGTTGAACCAGACTCGTGTTTTTTATAGTTGAAATGTGGAAATTCAAGATTTGAAAAGTCTTTTTGTGATTTTTTCAGCTAAATCTGAGTTTTTCCAGCTGGTGTAAATGGAATATATGTGTTGGTGACCCATATTATCATCTCTAAATACAACAAACACTTTATAGAATCAATATGATGAGGCTTACAACTTACTTTATCTTGGTTCTACCACATCACAATGTTAAGAGGAATGTAATGAATTCAAGGTTCAGACATTCCCAATCTGCAGACATGAAGTCGTCTCTAATTCAGGTTAATCTTGATCCTAGAAAGTCAGTCTGTCCTGCTCCGTTATTCCAGATTAATGTTCATATAAACACATTTATTCAGACAGTTTGAGGCACATGAGGCTCTGCGTCAGAGTGAGTCCTCATCAGTTTAAGATGGAGTCCATCAGACTGTTGGCCACCTGACCAACAGGCTCTGACATTCAGTAACTTTTATTTAAGTTAATTTATGTTAAATTAGTTTGAGGTTCTCAACCTGTCCCAGTGGATACTGGACTTTGTGAACTGGTACCAGTAGAGGCACCACCTGATCAGTCCAGGGCAGTGGCAACTTCTGATACGGGCAACCGCCCAGGTCAGATTGTTGTGGGGGGCGACATAAGAGCTCCTCACGTCAGATGCAAACTGGATGACAAACCAACATTACTGCTAAGCTTTTCCTGTATTTCTACAGGGTTAGTGGTCAGTTCAGTGAATGAACTGAATCAAATCACTTAATGAACTGATTTGTTCTTTTCTGAGTTCAGTTCAGTTCATCATGGCGATCTGGAGTAAAACTTTAATGTTCTGAATAACAGAACAGCGTCTGGGTGGAGAGGGAGGGACTGCTGTTGATGTCTGAGGGAACGTGATTTATGATTCCTTCATGGAAACAAATTACTAACATCACTCCCATCCAGACCAGCTCCAGAGGAGTTTAGCTGGGGGGGAATGGATTATTTTGAGGGGCAGAGTAAACAGGCTTTTAATTTACATAAACAAGTGTTTATGTAATGTTTCAATAAAAGAACCATATTTATTAAAACAACAAATAATTCTGATGTAAACAGGACATGTAGAAAATTCTGACTTATTATGCTGAAATTAGCATAAACATTAGCTTATATGTTGCAGAAATCTTAGAGTCTAATGTTTCCAGTGCCTGAAGTCCATTTCTTCTACTCAGAGGGCACAGATGCAGGAACTGAGGGAGCCCCTACTGTATCAAATTAAGATGAAATAACAGAAAGTTGGCCACTCTGAGGTAAAAAAAAAAGAAACAAAAACATCTTCCAGTCCAGGGTGGACAATGCTTCCCGATGCCCGCCCAAGCTGCCAGGCCTGGTCTCTCCCTTCATCCCCATCGTCTTAACAGAGTAGAAACAGTAAAGAGAAAACAGCAATGACTAGAGCTATGGCAGCCTCCCTCTGTCCGTCTGCTCCAGGGCAGCTGTGACTACAATGTAGCTCCCCGCCATCAGTGTGTGAATGACAGAATGTAGTGTGAAGTGCTTCGGAGTCCTCTGGACTAGATAAAGAGTTATGCAAGTGCAGATATTTTACCATTTAATAAAACCGTATAGAGCACCGACACACTTCTTGCTGAACTGTGGACCAAAACAGATTTTCAGCAGGAAAATCTCTCTTGATTTTCCTCCACCCTTTTGTGGAGGCGACTGCTACCGTAAAGTGGCTTGGAAAGGTCGGCATAATGTAGGCATATGGTGGAAGTTTACTGCCAAAAATCAAAAGCTTACATTTTCAATTTGAAAGTTTGATCTTTTTCCACTTAAAACTTCTGCTCTCTTTGAAGTAATCTCTGTTCTCCCTCAAATCTTTGTTTTTATGCTCAGATCAGAACACCGTTAACAAACCTCTCTTCTCTGCTTGTGAATTGCCCTGGATGCTTTAAAATAATAATTAAAAACAAAAAAATATTTTCATAATGTGAACAGTAGTAAACCTGTTTAATATATTAGCGGCGGATAACACCATAAACATGAGCTAATGTAAAATAAAATACATGGAAGATGAGTAGATGTTTTAATTTACATTGAAGTTAATTTCAGGATTTGTAACTCACCATTATAATATATTTGAGAAAATGATTTAATCAGATGCTAATCATAAACAGTTTGATTTAGAAACTGAGGCTCTTCGGAGCATAAACTCTCCTTTCAGGTTGGCATTTTCAAAATAAGGTTCTTTTCCCTTCATCTTGTTGTTTCTCCTCATTTTCATTTCCACTTGTCATTTCTGGATTTTCTTCCATCTCCACACATTTCAAAGTGAAAGGGTTGAATGTCTCTCAATGTGCAAAAAATTACTGATGTGGCTGGAAGAAGTTTGCATTTAGCAGCTTCATCTACCCAGAATGCATTGCAGCACAAACAACATTCCAACTTCCAAGTGACAATATTTTGTTTATTTTTAGCAAAACTGAACAGGCTACAATGTTTTCACTCTTTTTTCAACATGTGAAATAAAAATTTATCAGCCTATTTTTTCAACTAATCTTGGATCCTTCATGTTTCTATTGGCTGTAACAAGATTTCATCTCAGCTATTGCTGCCTTTCTATCACAAATCATTAACAAGTAACTGGCCAGGCATACCTAATAAAGTGGCCAGTTTGGTTCTTTGTTTCCAGCACAGTGCTCAAAAAGAATGCCACTGATAGGTTTATTTTAATTCCTATCTAGCAAAGATTCAAACCAGTCATAATTGTCTTTTCTGCAGAAAAGAGAGACTTGAAAGCAGATGCGACAAATCGCTGTAAAACACTGTCTGGGATCAACTCTGCCAGATCTTTCTCTGCATTTGGCTTTATTAGAAAATACAAAGAAGGAGGTTGGGCCTTCTCGCATAGTCACACAAAGAATTTGACCATTGACCTTTTTCTACAGGGTGCTCTAGAACCTTCTGTGGACATGCCCTTAAAAGGGCATGGCTGACCACAACTAATCAACTACAGATGGAGCTGATAACACAGGAATGTGCAAGTCTCTAGCCTCCAGGCAAACATCCTAAAAATGGTTAATAGTATTTCACAGAAGGAAAAGGAGTCACGTAAACATCAAATAAAATAATAATATGAAAACATAACCTTTCAAATAAACTCACAAGTAAATGAACTTAGATAATTATTCTAACTGCCACTTCAAATTAAACAATTGGGTAAAACTCTAAGGTCAGAGGTCGTTCTGTGGGAAACATGTCTGATTAACTGAAACCTTCAAACAGAGAAAATCATGAAAGTTTTAATGAACAAAACTGATTCCCCAACATATTTGTGCAGCAAGAACCTTTTATTTATTTGCTTTTTTCTTTTATCCGTCACCTCAGTGAGCACAAGACTGAGTTTCATTCATAAAACCTACATTTCCTCAATGACTGAAGTTGGAATTACTTTCAGGTTTCAACACTTGGCAGAAAATAATTTGTTTTCTGTAATTATTTTTCCGTCATAGAAGTTCATACACAAACCCTTCTTAGAATATCAGAAATGGTTTTATTGTGTTTTTATTGTGTTTTCCTTCAGATTTTGATATTCGGTGTCAGAGTGACCATAAAGCGTCTCTGAAGAAGAAGTTCCAGAGTCTCTCTGAAGGCGTCGCTGAACCTGGAAATCAAACCGTTCTGAACCAGATCTACACAGAGCTCCACATCACAGAGGGGTTAACTAGAGAGGTCAACCAGGAACATGAGGTCAGACACATTGAAACAGCATCCAGGAAACAAGAAACAATCAGAAGAGAAGACATCTTTAAAGTCCCACCTGGAAGAGATCAACCAATCAGAACAGTGATGACCATGGGAGTGGCTGGCATTGGGAAAACACTGTTAACACAGAAGTTCACTCTGGACTGGGCTGAAGGCAAAACCAACCAGAACATTGATTTCATATTTCCATTCACTTTCAGAGAGCTGAATATGTTGAAAGAAGAAAAGTTCAACTTATTAGGACTGATTCATAAATTATTTTCTAAAACCAAAGAAATCAGCAGCTTTGAAACGTTCCAGGTTCTGTTCATCTTTGATGGTCTGGATGAAAGTCGATTTACTCTGGATTTCAAGAACAATCCGATCCTGACTGATGTTACAGAGTCCAGCTCAGTGGATGTTCTGGTGACAAACCTCATCAGGAGGAAACTACTTCCCTCTGCTCTCCTCTGGATAACCACACGACCTGCAGCAGCCAATCAGATCCCTGCTGAGTGTGTTGGCATGGTGACAGAGGTCAGAGGGTTCACTGACCCCCAGAAGGAGGAGTACTTCAGGAAGAGATTCAGAGATGATGAAGAGAAGGCCAGCAGGATCATCTCCCACATCCAGAAATCAAAAAGTCTCCACATCATGTGTCACATCCCAGTTTTCTGCTGGATCACTGCTAAAGTTCTGGAGGATGTGATGATGACCAGAGAGGGAGAAAAACTGCCAAAGACTCTGACTGAGATGTACATAGCATTCCTGGAGGTTAACTTCGCAATCAAGAAGGAAAAGTATGATGGAGGAAAAAAGACAAGATCAATCTGGAGTCCAGAGAACAAGAAGCTGATTGAGTCTCTAGGAAAACTGGCTTTTGAGCAGCTGCTGGAGGGAAACCTGATCTTCTATGACGAAGAGCTCAAAAAGTGCGGCATCAACATCAAAGATGCTGCGTTGTTCTCAGGAGTGTTCACTGAAATGTTTAAAAGAGAGAGAGGGACGTGCGACATCTCCGTCTACTCCTTTGTTCATCTGAGCATCCAGGAGTTTCTGGCTGCAGTCTACATGCTCCACTGTTTCACCAGCAGGAAGTCAGAGGTGATCAAGACGTTTCTGGGAGAAAAATACAGAGAAACATCTCTAGATGAGTTCATGAAGAAAGTCATGAAGAAATCCCTCAGCAGTAAAAATGGCCACCTGGACCTGTTTGTCCGCTTCCTTCATGGTCTCACTGTGGAGTCCAACCAGAGACTCTTAGAAGATCTGCTGGGTCAGACAGAGAACAGTCCAGAAACCATCCAGAGAATCATCACCAACCTGAAGGAGATGAACACTGATAAAATCTCTCCTGACAGAAGCATCAACATCTTCTACTGTCTGGTGGAGATGAACGACGTCTCATTTTATCAGGAGATCCAACGGCTGCTGGATTCAGGGAAGCAGCTCTCAGTGACTGACTGTTCAGCTCTGGCCTTCATGCTGCAGATGTCAGAGGTTCTGGATGAGTTGGACCTGAAGAAGTACAACACATCATCAGATGGACGACAGAGACTGGTTCCAGCTGTGAGGAACTGCAGAAAGGCTCGGTGAGTCCAGATGTTTTCATTGTGTGAATGCTGATTCAGCTCTATTGTCCTCCTGTTTCTTCTTCTTCTTCAAGTTGCTTCTGGATGTTTTTGGTCTTTAACTTCTTCCTTCATCCTCTGGACTATTTCAGCCATTCAACCATCTAAACATTCAGCTCATCCAGGACAGCTGCAGCTTTTGGTTTTAGACATTTTGATCATTTTAAAAATATTTAACTTTTTATCAGTTTTCATGTTTAAATGAATAGAAAACCCTGAACTCTAGAAAAAAATCTATTTTGTCTGAAAGATCCAATCAGCCAGAGAGACTTTTACACTTTAAACTCCTCTTCACTCATTGAGCCGCTACTCCTTTTAGGATCTTTGTCTTGTTTTTTAAATTATAAAATCACTGTTTAGGTTTGATAGACACTTTAAAATAACCCCAATAATTGCTGCTGTTGCCATGGAAACCAGTTAGAAACTTAGTGAACCAACTTTTCGTTCTCCCACTAGTTTCCTCTGAGTTTGTAAATGAGAGCAAAATGTGGTGATTGTTGTCTGGCTCCAGAAAAAGTCCTAGTTTCTGTCAGATCCTCCCAAAGCTCTGAGAACTCTGCTTCCAGAGCTGGAACCATTTTCCTCATCAACTCTTCATCTGCAGCTTTTGTTGAAGCTGTTAGCCATGAAGACCTGGAGAGACATGAGCTTCAACTCTTTAGACATCCCAGCCTCTTCTAGTTACTGGAGAACTTTCACTGCTTCACCATGAAAAATGCTGCTGGACCCAAACGCTCTGTTTTGGTCTTCAGCTCTTTAAGAGTTTAGCAACAATTTCTTCTAACATCCAAACCTTTGTTCCTCTGAGACAATGGACAGACCACTGCAGAGACATGGTTCCCTCTTCCAACCAGTTTGTCCCAGTTCCTCTCAGATCAACAGTCTGAGAGGTTCAGACCTGAAGGACCAGCAGGACCGGTTCTGCTGCTGCTCTGCAGGACGACCAGAACAATCTGAAGCTTTTAGCTGCAGCAGGTTGACGACTGTCCACTTTTTACTTTGATAAAGCATCAAATCCAGCAGATGAACGGAGACAGAACTGGGAGCATCATGATACTGGTCTGCTCCCAGTTTCCTCTGTGGCAGCATTTAATAACCTGCTGCTGGGAACTATGGTTCTATAGAATATGCTACTATTATTAATGATGATGATGATTCTAGATGCTGCAGCAGATATTGGCTAAACAAACCCAGAGATGCCAGAGGTCCACAGCAGGCTGGACTTCCTGCTCTGCTCACTTCATTTCTAACTCACTTCCTGCTTGGTGGAAGATCTCAAGGAGCCAAACGGTCTAGTCCAAGTCCGAGCTGTGAGCAGTTCCTCCTCCTCTCCATCATCTCCAGTAGTTTCCTTCATCAGCTCAGTCAGCCTCTTCATCAGCTGCTTCAGCTCCTTTGAGGCTCTGATGCTGCAGCTCCATCAGATGCTGCAGAGAAAACTGAACTTTCCTTCACAGATGATAGAAGATCTTCAACATCTGACTGCAGCTGAAGGTCTGAGGACATGAAGCCTGGACCAGAACCAGAACCAGAACCTGGACTTTAACCAGGAACTGCACAGATTATCTGTGGGGTCTGAATGTTATCCTGCAATAGTCAGCCCCGCCCACTCCTCACTACTTCACAGGGCTGCCTACTGACCAGTTCTCCGTCTAACAGGTCCGGAAAATCTCTGAGACCTGGGTATTACCCTAAAAGTACTCTATAAGAGATAATCTATTTAAACTGGTGGCGAAAGTGATTCGTCTAGCTCTAACTACCTCCAATCCAGAAGTTATGACCCTTTACAGTTAAGAAACAATCAGCTGAGTAGCCCTCGCAGCTGCATAATTCCAATAACCACTTCTGTTAACGGTAGCCCACTTTCTAAATCATAACTTGCACTTGGAACCGGCTAGATTATGTTTAGTGACTTAGATGTAAGTCCCAGGGTCATTATTTACTCTCACCAAAGGAAATTATGAAGCCTCCTATTTACTGGAATCATGTATATTAGTTTTACCTTAATTAAAAGAACTGGACAAAGATTAAATGACTCTATTAATTCCAATGTCCACCAATCTCATTAGAATTTTGTAGTATAAATTTATTAAGCAAGCTTAAGCAGGGATATGCGACATACAAATTAATAATCAATCGTATATAGATCAAAAACAGTGTAATAAAATTTACATGTACAATCATACTACCCTGTCTCCTTTCCCTAAGAGTTAAGTCGCACGTTCTGAAATGGAATTTCAAGGAGCAGATTCAACTCATACCCAGACGATGGTGGATCTTTTGGCAACAGGAATTTCTAGCATCCTTGGTTGAGGTCTTTGTCTCGTGTGGAAAAATCCTCCTTAGAAAGGTAACAAAGCAGGACGGGTCCGAATCCTTTTGCAAAACCCAGTTCCTCATCCCTGAGGGACCTTTGTCCTTCCTCCAAGTCTTGTTGCAGAGTTTGAAATTGTTGCTGGGTTGAGACGAGACCAACGGTCGAATAAAGAACCAGAGATGGGGCGATGGGACCCAGTCCTTTCTTAGCGGTGTGAAGTCCGAGCTTCCCCGTGGTTCTGGAGTGCGGTCCGTAGCTCAATCTGCTTCTGCAAGTTGTCTCTCCTTCTGCGCCGCCGGACTGGGAACAGCTGGTTCCTCTTTTCAGCCCCTTTTTATGCATCTCTCCACCATGTGTGTGTATGGGGAGGTTTGGTCTACGTGACTTGCTTCACATCTGCTGTCTCTCATGAAAAAGTCCCCACATTTCTCAACCTGTTTTTGCTGACCGTAGTGGAAGTTCCCGTACTTCCCCTTTTTCCGTTGCCTCAGCCAAACTCACCGCACCATCCATCCTGTGCGCCCTGACCATCTGTTCAGAACTGCTTGCGACATTTCCTGTTTCAGGGCTGTGCTGCATTCCTCTCTTTTTCTATAACTCACTATTATTTATTATAACTCATTAAACACATTCAGTCTGTTGTTAAACCTGTTTAAATTGATCTCAAATGATTACAACTCAAATTATCACAAGTTTGATTCTCAGTTAATAATCAATCACCTCTCTCACTTATTATAATTCCTCGACCATAATCTTTCCACAGTTAAATCATCACAGAAATCATCACAGATCACATTTCAGAAAATGCATTTCAGAAGGTTATTATGTGATTACTTGTATTCATTTTACTATTCATTCATATTCAATTTAATTAGCTTTTAATCAAACTACAAGATTACTTATTTTCTCTCAGGCCTCTATGCACCTTTTCTGCATGCACCCGGAAAGATCTCACACCCTATGCCAGTTTTCTTGACACCCCCTCCTTGAGATCGGACGGTGCTTCGCAGAAACCACAAAGTCCAAAGTCAAAAGAGATCAAGTCCATCACCACAAGTGGTAGTGAGGATGTCCCGCTCATAGCAGGTAACCGGAGACGATGAAGGTGTCCAGGAATCCACAACCTCATACTCCGACAGATTGGATGGCGGAGAAAGCCAGTGTTCTGCGCCCAAATCGTTGTCAAGTGTAGATTCACCTGAGACGGGAGAGGTGGAACGTTCCAGTGGAGGCTGCAGAGGCGAAGGCAAGTCCATGCCGAAGTCTGGCAGCGTTGATGGATTGTTGCAGTAGCCGTCCAACTCTGCCAGCAGCTCCTGGAAATCCATATCACTTGGTGATGGAGATGAAGGGGAAAGGATGTCCTCAGTCTGGCATGCTTGGGGAGATGAACTGAGGTTCTCAGTTTGGGTACCTCTCTCGTTAGTCGCACTGCTGGTTTGGCATCCGACGTCGATAAACAAATCTGGAGACACGGGACGTGTAGGCGGAAGGTAGTCGCCCACCGCCACAAGTCGTCCATCCAACAGGTGTAAAGTTGGGAGGCATTGCCGAGTAAGTTGATGTTCCCATAACTTATGAATCACGGGCAGCCGTAGTCCCGTATACAACGGAGATGCTGTGAAGTCGTCGTCATCTAGGCCAAACGCAGAGGTCCACACGATTTTGTGCACCCGTTCCAGGGATCTAGATGTGGAATCCGCTATGTAGGGCAAATCCTCCAGCCCTGTGGCGCAGAGGATTGCCGTTACATTGCTAAAATGGCTGCTCACGCATTTGTGACACCAGCGGGAAGACGATGCAACCCAAATGAACCCAAAGGATTCTGCATTGATTCCACACCCCACACAGCAGGTTGATGCCTGAGGAGAAACAGTAACCCAGGTAACTTCATAATCAGTGGTTATTGATTAAGTACATTTACTTACAACGATGAAAATGCGAAAGCGAAAGCTGAGAGAGTAGGCTGGTTTAAGCCCGTGTGCCGGCTTGTTTTGCGAGCCAAGGTGAATTAATCACAGGAGCCGGAATGTCATGATCAGGAGCTGGTTCACCTCGATCATAGACATGAGCTGAATCATGGAAGATTGCCGCGTAGGTCATCAGCCATACAACAATGGCCAGGTCCGAGGTCTCATGGAGCCAGTAGAGGACCACCAGGATCCCCCAAACCGTTGCCCAAAGAGCCAGAATTATCCACTTTTGCATCCAAATTCGCCGTCCCCGACCCTTGATGGACAAAGCCTGACGCGCTAAGTAGATGAGGATAGATACTGCGAATAACCCTTCTAGAATAGCTGTGAGGATCTTAAATGGGGCGGTTCGTGTGGCTTGTTTGCCCCCAAGGACCAATTCCAATATCAGGGCTGTGGTATCGGTGATGAGCCATAGGCAGACCACAACACCCCTGCGCCAATTAATGCGGGTACGGCCCATCAGATAACAAGCGAAGAGGGATGAAGCCAACCCCCATTTATGGAGCACTAATGGGCGGAGGATAAGCTTGGCATATCCTTGTAGCGCGACGAAGATCCTCATCGGATGTCCCTTGGGCCAAGGACCGGTGTGGCAGAAGACTACCCAGGCCAGGGTAATCCCTAAATGCTCAAGGGTACTCACTTGAGTCGGTGCAAAAAGTGAGTTGGGATTTGAGGAGTTGGTTGAAGAGTTGGATTCCATGATGTGAGATGATGGTCGCTCTGGATCAGGTCTTGTCGGCAGCTGCGGTGAAGGCTGAATGGTTCGCAGGCACACGGCAGCGCTCTCTTATGCAGAAGTAGGCTCCTCCTTAGGGGGGAGGGGCTGGTAGTTCCTCTTTTTGCAACGACAAAGTGCTTTCAGCCACGCCTCCAGGACGATTTTACCGATGATCAACGCCACGGCTACGCCCAGGAGGCCCAAGAGGTATGGCCACAACAGACTCAAAGCACTCATCAGCCATTGTTCAACAATGTTGAGGCCTTCTTCCACTACATGAGCAACTTCTTCCACAACCTCGGAGGCGACGGCCACCAAAGTTGCTCCCAAAGTCTCGTACCAGTAACAGTCATGTTGATCAGAGCCTTCTCCACATTTTTGCCAATTCTCTGTAGTGGTTGAGCAGGTGAGATTGGAATACAAAAGGTTAGGTCCCACCCAGTCAAACCCTGAGTCTATGTTGCCATCACACAGACTTTTACGGAAAGCATGTCCTTCTGCGATGGCCATAATGGAGTCTGGGATGAACGGAACAGGAAGACCAAGTATACTCTTGCGCTTCTGGAGATGATATCCCAGAATTGCATCGGTGCAGGTTCCTCCACTCACTATCGCCCTTCGCCATGTTCCATTGAACTTTCGCCAAGTAACCTCAGAAGAGTGAGTGTCATACTCGTCTGCATACTGGTCTTTGCAGTAACTATCCCAACCTCGGAGCTCTCCGCAGGGTCGTCTGGCTAAACCTATTACACATTCAAGGATATTTCTGGTGTTGTTTTTACAAGTCATGCGCCAAGGTCTTGGGCTGACGTAACTGGCCGGTCTCCAAAAAATCCCAGGCCAAATCATGCGTTCCTTAGAGTAGACCGTAGCGATGTACTGGTACTGTACCCAATAGTTTGTTGATTCTGTAAGGCATGGTGTTACCCAGGCTTCAAACTCATGTTGTTGGAGTCCCCACCACTCGTAGTCCCATTTTCGATAGTAGTCCTCGTACCAGGCTCGTAGGGCCCATTTAGCCGTAGGAGCTTTATCAGGATCAGGGCAGTTATACCTCCAGGTAGAGTGCAAAGCGTTGCCAACCTGCCAGAGGTCGCACCGTGGCGATGAGAGGGTTTTCTTCCAGCAGGTGTCATTTAGGCTCTCAAAAATTCTTTTTGCAACACACGTGTCAATTTTTGCAAAGTCCGCTTTAGGAACGGTGAGGAGGTCATCAGGAGTCGGAAGGCGCTGCGTACGCAAGTTGGCAATGTATAGATCCGTTAATCCTGTGTGAGAACGAACTGTCCCCTCTGGGAAGTCTCCCATAAAGAACGTTTGGTCTTCGGCTATGTATGTCCACGGGAACGTGTTGTTCAGCCAGGTTTCAATTTCTGTACGGAGTGGACATGTAGAGTGCCAAAAATCAGCCCAGTACTCTTCTATGGCTGATACTATATAATTCTTTCCTGCACATTTCACGAACTTGTTCCAGAGGCAAGGATTTAACCAACGAAAGTGGTGGTTGTAGCAGTGCTTTTGATCGTTGTCATACATAAACCGTCTAGGTCCTTGCCTGATCAGAAAAGCCGTCATGTTAGTTAAACTGTCTGGTGTAGGCGGCGTCATTGTGTTGACTGGAAAAGCACCTTGGGAGACATTTCGGAAGGTCCAGTTCCCCGGCGGTGCTGTTGGGATGGTGTCATCCACCCTGCAGTTCAGGTGATAATCTCCCCAAAACTCCTCTCGGGGAAGCCAGGCTCGACAGCCTGAGGACCTGTGTGGGGCTGGGTATACTACTTCGGTATCCCAGTACCCTTGACTTGGCAACAATAGCAGCGATCGACAAGCCATGTTGCAATGCCATTCTGGCATACCTCGGTCCGGGTGAATCCAGTTACATCTGACGGTCCTTCGTTCTTTGTATTGCAGAACCCGTATCCAGCAGAGCACTCCGGTGTCGAGGAAGTCATAGTTGTAGATCTCCCAGGTGCGATTCAGAAGGTCGTCCAGAGTGGAGTCGTTCAATTTGAAGGCTCGGCTTTCGACGTACTTTTTCCCGTTGTCTTTGGCGAACAGTCCGGTTCGGTTCCGAACAGAAGTTTCGTTGTCCCATGGCACAAAAATAGCCGTGGTGCTTGTATTCCAACAATTGAAGTTAGCGTACTTGGAATGTCCGTAGGTGACTCTTCTATGCGTAAGATACCACGGTCCAACTCCGATGAAGTAGAAGATAGTAGCAAGAACAGCAGCAGCAAACAGCAGGGCAAGAAGCGTTAGCAGCCCTTTCAGGCATAGGGATTTTCCGGTTATCGTAGTCGTTTTTCGTAGCAAAGGTTCGTTAGAGGTTTCCGAGTCGTCGTCAGTGTCAGTAGAGCTGTCTGATTCCGATGTAACATCCAGCAACTCCGGGTGTGTAGGCTGGCGCTTCATGCCGATAGCATCCATCCTGGCCAGATTAGTGCTTCTCTGGGGTCCGATGTATCAGGCTTTGCACAGACTTTCCTCAAAGCCTTGAGGTGGCCCTGGTTGGCAGGGTTCTTTCCAACCCGTCTGGTGGCCCTTCTCTGCTGCAGGGCTGTATATATGGGAGAGGGGTAGGGTAAATCAGGCTCCAACCCCCTCCACACCCACTTCCAGTGGAACACCCTCCAGTAGTCCGGCCGAGGAAACGGGCCTTGGGCGGTGCCATTTTTCAGCGCCTGGTCATACCAGGATTCGTGTTTGTACCCTATTGGGGCCGGTACTGAAATGTAGGTGTACAATGAATGTCCATGCAGAGTTAGTCTAGTGCGGTACCCCCAGGATGATGGAGTATAAATCCTTTGGTGTGGTGGATTGGGGTAGACCCTGTCTATTTCCAATTTCAATGGAAGCTTGGTGTTATTAAATATATAACATTCTGGATTCATTTCCCTCTTTATTATGGTTTTCGCCATACTTCGTGAAGTGGTCCAAATGACCATGTCATTGAGTGAAATTTCACAATACAGTCCTTGCAGTGGTTCAAGATAATGGGGACCCCACCTAATCCGTAGCTCGATCCCCCGTACCCTGAAATACACTGTATTAAAAGTCCATGGTAGAGATCTTGGACACATAGGTGAGATTGATGCAAAATTAACCGTGTTGTCGGATCCTCTTCCTTGCCAAGCAGGCGGTGCGGTAGGGAGAAATAAATGTGGCTTCGTGGAAGGGGGCGTCGTGTACTCTTCACTTTCCCCCACCTGTTTTACGTTTTGGAAATTAGTGGGTCGGAGATATATGAGATACTTGAGAAAATAGGCCTCGGTGAGCGGATTGGAAACAGTGAAATCTTCTCTTGGCATATCGAGTAGAATGGAGGTGGTAGGGAGTCTTAAAAACGGGCCTCTGTCTGATAGTCCCGATGAGACTCCAACCCCCACTTTGAACAATCTAGTTACAAAACACTGTCTCCCCTTTCGCTTTTTGGTTTTTTGCTGACCTGCAGACTTGACGACTCGTTTTTCTCCTTCCGGTGCGTCCATCAGTCTTGGCTTGTCTTTCTCCATGGAAATGCTGAGGCGAGCTTCTGCCAGGCGTGAGTTTTGGGTTTCTTCTTGGGAGGCTCCGGCTCCGTACTGGACACGGTAGCGTAGGTCTGCTCGTCTGGTATCACTTTGATGGCTGCTCCGACTGAGTAGATCCCTTTATAGGGGACGGTGATCATGCGCACTGACAGCTGGACATGACAGGAGGTGCTAGGATCAGAGGGCGTACCCGCCCTGTGAGCCACGCCTCCCGGGTGTTGCAAAACTCCATCCCGAAACTGGGATTCCGCTGTCACCCAGTGCAGGCAAGACTTCTCCTTTGGCCTTACCGCATTGCTGCCCCATCCGTCCACCTCAGTGGTGTAGTAATACATATCTGAGCTGCGCACCCCATCTTCCCTTGGTACATCCGGCAGATCTACTATTGGTATTGTGCAGTCATTAATGACCTCCAAAATTAGATGTGCCCAGGTGGTCAGTTCCCAGGGGCCTGTCCACCCACCGTTAACGGCTTGCTCTCGGGCGTCATCTGGGAGTGCACTTAGCTCCTCGGCTGATGGTTGGTATGCATGAGGCCGATGTACCCGGAAGACCACAGGAGAGTGGTTGGCATTCAATGGTGGAAATGACAGGGAAGCTCTAGCAGCGTCATACGGCCAGGCGGCTTGAACAGAATCCCACAGGACATCATGCGGTCCTTCTTCCCTCCTCCACACCCATGGGTCCAGTTCTTCTGGAGTGTTCGGAGGGGCGGAAGGTCCTGGTAATATTATCGGTATGGGGCTCCCATAGTTCGATTGCACTCGCCCGTAGGTTCTGTAATATCGCAGTGAGCTGTAGAACCTTGCCACTTGCCACCCTTCAGCTTCGCCTGTCAGTGTTACCTCTCCGCTCGTCAGCTGTTCCTTGCACACAGGACAGTGATGTAACTCATCTCCATCCCACGTGCAATAACAGGTTCTTGGTTCTTCTTTGAGCCACCCCCATTGGGTTTCCAACTTAAGCCGGGGCAGGTAACCTACTCGGCAGTTCCCACAGATTGTATTGTTCAATACCGTGACCGGAGAGACACGAAGATGTTGCAGCATCTCTGCGGTAGCCCCCTGGTGCCTTGGCTTCTCACGGCCCGGTCCTTCCCAGATAATGGGGAGATGGTGGTCTGTTAAACAAACCGGACAGCCGCTTTTAGCTTTTCCCCAAACCAGCAGTTCTCTCTCCTCTGACAGGACTCCATTTTTAGCCCAATCCAATTTCTTCAGGGCTCGTCCTGCCCAAATCCCTGAAGGTGTTCTTCTAACTACAACCACCCCTTTCACGGTGGCCAGTCCGAGATAGGGTGGAATGGTACATGATCCACTGGCCATTTCACCGGCTTCTGTTTCACTTTAGTCAGGAACTGGCTTGAGCTGCTCAACTCCTTGAATCCCTTTTCTTTCCAGCAATACTGTGTTCCTATCCAGTACTTGCTTGACGATGTCAGTTGTTTCAAACTTGGGTTTCACTGCTGCACTCACAGGTTGCTCTCTTGCTTTGACCCACACGCGCTGTCCCTCTCGGAATGGCACTCTGGGCGTCAGCTTCTCCTTTTTGTCGCTGGAGCCCCGCCCCACTTCCTTCGTGGTGAACGGCCGTTGGTTGAGTTCCATCGCAGGGGCGGGTCTTTCGGCTCTGCTTCTGTCGTTCAGGGCCTGCCCTATTTCCACCGCTTGGGTGCTCCAACTGTTGGTGTTAGCATTTTTAGCTATCCAGCTTTTTACTAACCCAATGGCTCGTTCCACCACTCCGTTGGCTTGTGGGGTGTAGGGTGGCGAGTAAACTCGCATCACTCCATACTTCTGACACCACTGGTCAACCTGTGAATTACGGAAATGAGTCCCATTGTCCGTGCGCAGCTCTTTCGGGATTCCCAGGGCACTGCATACTTGTTCCAGCATGCCGACAACGCTATTGCCGTTTGCTTTCCTGGCTGCTTTTGTAGTTACAAACCCCGACATAGAATCCACCAGCACTAAGAGGTACTTTTCACCTCTTCTTCCTGTTATCCCCATGGGACCTGCAACATCCATGCAGACTGAGCCCCAGGGGACCGTGCTTTTGATGGACAACCCATCCATCCGCTGCCCTCGGCGACCTGCGTTGTATTGACCACACACTTCACAGTCCCTTAGCACGCGTTGGACTTGTTTCACTGGGATCCAAAGGTCTTGCTCCTCCAGTTCCTTACGTGTAGGTCGCACGCCTGCATGTCCAAGGGCCTCATGCACGCTCCGCACGACCTCGACCACGTATTCTTCTGGGACCTCCCGCCCTTTGGGAGTTCTGTCCCACTTCTCGGTACCGACAAAGACGATCTTTCTTTGTTGGACATAACAGTCCACTTCATCATTCCCACGCCAATGAGCTCCCTCATGCGTGTGTGCTCTTTGATGCTCAACATGTATTTCCAACTGCAGTTTTAGCTCAGCAATCTTTTTCCACAAGTCTTTGTGCGCCACTGGCTTGCCCTTTGCTGTCTCGAAACCATTTTCTTCCCAAATGGCCAAGTCCTCTCTAAGGGCCTGAGCACAGTAGTAACTGTCGGTTACTAACCTGGCACTTTTGATTTTCCTTTTCACCAGCTCCAGCAATCCTTCCAGTACTGCCGTCACTTCTCCGGCTTGAGCACTACCGGGGGCCTTTCCTTTCTGACGGCATTTTTCTTTGCCGTCCTGCTTCAGAATAAATCCCCAGTATGCCGACTGGTCGGACCCCTTTCTGGATCCATCGGTGTAGATTGTCCATTCCGGTTGTCCTGGCTTCTCAGGTGTTTCTTGTGGTTTTTTCTTACTGGTGGGTTGTGCTGGCCCAATTTCAAGCTCCGGGTCCAGCAAGATGTCCTCCCATCTTCCCCACCGAGTATTGGTTGCTTTAGTACTTTCCACAGTCCCTTTCCTTAGGTACTTGTGAACTTGGCTTTGTGTGATGACTTTAACTGGTTGTCCTTGTGCTAAATCTTTCAGCACACCCCAATAGCGAGCTAACACCGCTAGCTCTTTTTCCTCCTGCGGGTATTTCTTTTCAACAGAAGTCAGGGTGTAACTCCACAGGGTAACCAAGCCTCCATTTTCGTTACTCACTTTGATCATGGCATCGTCATTCTCGCAGCTGATTTCTGCCACTAGTCTTTCTGACAAACTCCTTGGCTCCAATCTCACAGCTGCTTGAATGGCCCGTCGCAGTTCCTCTAGGTTCTGTTGATTGGCCGCTGTCCAAACCCAGGGTCTTTTTCCGTCCTTCTCATCGTCCTCACTTTTCCTCAGGCAGTGGTACAAGGGTTTGGCATATTTCTGATAGTTGGGCACATGGTCTCTGACGTAGTTGCACAGTCCCAATATTTTCTGTAAGTCATTTTCTGACTGAGGTGGTTGAATGTTCGTCAGTTTTTCTCTGTACCCATCCGAGAGTCCCAAGTCCGACGTGACTTGGAAACCCAGATAATTCACTTGGAACTGTCCAAATTGACATTTCTTGAGGTTTAGTTTCAGACCTGCCTTGGTGAGACTTTCAACCACTTTTCGTAGCCTCCCTAGGTGTTCTTCTTCTGTGTCATCAGCAATAAAAACATCATCAATGTACACAGTAGCACCTACGTCCCCCAGTACCTCCATCACTGCTGACTGGAACACATTTGGGGAGTTCTTGTAGCCCTGGGGTAACCTTTGCCACACATAGCTTTTGCCTTTGTGGGTGAATGCAGTTTTACCTTGCGACTGTCTGGCGAGGCGTAGAGAGAAAAATCCATTGGCTAGGTCGATGCATGACTTGAACTTCTTTACTCGAAGAGTTTTCAGCGCTCCTTGTGGATTGATTAGACTGGCTCGGTTTGCTATTGTTCTCCGATTCAGGGCCTTGAAGTTGATAACTGGCCTCCAACCCCCTCCAGCCGATTCAGGTTTCTTCACCGCCTGGATGGGGCTGTTGGTGATCGGGTTGAGTTCCTCTCTGATGATTTCCAGGGCACCCAGTTCCTTCACGATCTTGTCCATCTCCTCGATTGCTCCTGGGTTCAACGGGTACTGCCGAACAGGTGGATGAACCCCACCTTCGATGTGATGAACAAACTTTGGGCCCAAATCTCCACAATCGTTCTTGAACCGTGCCACCTGCGCCGTAACGATGATCTCACGCAGCTTCTCTTTTCCAGCCGGGGAGAAGTCACTCTCTTCAAGTTTCTGTTCTGTCACCGTTGGTATGTCGACCGGTTTGTACCAGTCTTGCTTCTCTGATCCTACTTGGGTCGGGCCGACTTTCACCAATCTTGCTTTCAAGCTTGTCAGCCTTCGCTCCAGTCGGCGATGTGTGCCTTTCTTTTTGCTGAGTTCGTCTAAGTCTTTTACTGTGAGGAGATTGTAGGGACCTTTCACCCACACTACTCCTTTCCAGGTCCCATACGGCATTTCTTCTACTTTTCCATTAGCAAACTGAACCTTCAGGTGTCCTGCTGTTTTTAGGTCTTTGCGGGTCATAGACACCTCTGCTCCTGTGTCCACCAGGTAGGGTACTCCCTCCACTTTAGCGTAGATTTCGTCCCCCTCCCAGTAGGCATTTTCTAGAATGACCCGCGACCTGGACGCCATTACTTTGGTGACCCTCCGGCCCCGGCTTTACGGGACTCACGGAGGGCCGTCCTCTCTTCTGGGCTCAATTTCCTATACTCCTCATCTGTCAGGAACTGACCTTTTCCTGGCTGGTTTGATGAAGCCGGAGGGTTGGTCGGTTTCCCTTGTGGTCCTGGTGGTTTCTGCTGGAACGGCCGGTTCCGGAAGTTGGATGGCGGTGCTCCTTGTTGAAACGGTCTGCTCTGGAAGTTGGATGGCGGTGCTCCTTGCTGGAACGGTCTACCCTGGAAGTTAGATGGTTGTCTGATGTTAACCCTTCCAGGTGGCTTTGCCGGTTAGCTAGCCTCCTTCTTCCTTTTGTCCTCGTAGTACTGCTGTTCCAGGTCGAATCCCTGCACTGCTACATCCATCTGAGCGACCGTCGTGCTTCTCACTGGCAACTTTACGAACACGATCTCTCCTCTGCGTCCTTTGGTCACTTCACGCAGTACTTTCACATATCTTGCAGGGGAAACGGTCTGCTTAAGTGTGTGCCAAAGCGGTTCCAGCCGGCTTCCCCTGTCCAGCCGTCCTCTGGCCCTCTTCACCTGGGACTCTTCATCATCCATGTCCTCCAACACCAGCCTTTCATAGTTGCTTTGTGCTGAATCTGTCCCAACCATCGGGTCCGAGGTCACGCTGGTCAGCCACAACTTTTTGGCTCCTTCATGGTTGGTGGTAGACAGCACGGTTGGCCAAACATCTTTCAAATACTCTTCATTGTTTTCGTCTGCGTTTTTACTCCTAATCACCAGCCTTAGATTCTTCAGCTCGGCGTAAGCGTCCTGTCCCGCGTTAGTGGCAGGTGGCTGAGCTGACACCTCTGGTTGTCTCGCCGGGATCTGCGGTCCTGGCTCCGAGGACGTCGCCTGAGGTTCCTCTTCATCAGCCGACACTTCGTCCAGCTGCTGTTGAGTTTCCTTGGAGTACTTGTAGGCGGCTTTCTTCAGTCGTCGCAGCATCACATCATACATAATTCCAATGTATGCGTTCCTGAAGTTGGTAGTCAGGGAATAGTGTGCTGTCAGGGTGGAGCAGGATGGTGTCATCAGGATGTTAGCCCATTCTCCGATTGTCGCTTCCACCTCGAGCTGCACCCGGTCTCCCAACCTGCTGGCCCATCCCGCTGGGATCTGGTACTCGGTCTGGCCGATCTCGGGTACATACGTACGCCGTCCGTCCTTAGCCTGTACCGGACCCCAGGTCACGTCTCTTGCCAATCTTTCAGAAGATCTCTCGATGTCAAAGGTTTCCATTTCTTTCTTCTTACCCCGGTGCTGTCCTATTCGGAGTGTCTTATGCTCTGTCAGTGGTTGCTTTGGGTCGGAGAAGACGCTGCCGTGGTCACTTTCCTCTTCCTCTTCTCCAGGATGCCCGATCTCCGGTTGCTCCTCTCCGTCCTCCGAGTCGCTGAGGTCCTCATACTGTTGTTGTCGAAGAGGTTCTCTCCCAGGGGAGTTCAGCGGTCGAATCTTAGCTGGTTTCATCGGTCCTTCTTCTTTCGGGACCGTCGGCTGCTCATTCTTGACTCTTCCCACATTGGGTTTTTTCAGTTCACTGCGGCTCTCTTCAAACGAGAACTCCTTAACGTACCTTGCTGCGGAGAGCCCTGGTTCAACAGGTGCCTCCTTTATCTTTATCCTGGGTGGCTGCACAGCCTTGGCTTTACCTATCTGGGTGGTGTTTGAAACCCTACTCTGGGGGATTTTTAAGGGATATTTCTTGATTTCTTGTGATGGATGGCTGATGCGGCATTGCTCCTCCATCTCAGCTGCCAATTTCACCCCTTGCTCAGTGCGGAGTCGATGCAGACGGGGGTCAACCACCACCACCACCTCTTTGAGCACAAAGAAATGACTGTTGGTCCTGGCTATATTCACCACTCCGTTCTCCGCAATTGATCTGGCGGTGTCCCTTGGCAGATCCGGCGACCTCAGTCCCTGTACACTCACTATCGCTCTTCTCATGCATTCGTTGCTGGCTGCCGTCAGGCCCCGCTCGAGTCCGTGCCACATCTTCTTCCGATATTCCTCCAGACTCTCTCCTTCTTGGTAAACGTCAATCGGGACTAGGATTACAGCACCATAAGGGAGATTATGGCCTTTCATTATTATTACGTCTCCTCGAGTTGCTGCACTACAGGAAGCTTCCAGCAATTTTGAATCTGTTTTGTAACACTTTCCTGCCTGGTTCTTAAGGTTGCGTCGGAAGTTTTTATTGTGGATCTTGTATCGGTCGTTGGTGAACACAATTAGTCCATCACCCTCAAGATCCCATATCTCTCCAATAAACTGATAAATCATGAGCCCGGATTGCAGTCTTATGCTGACGGTCCCTGGTGGTATTTCGGCCAACTCTCGGGCCATCCTCCAATCGTCCGACTTCTGAGTCTTTTTCTTGGGGCGGCCGGGGCCCCGCTGTTCCTCGTCCGATTCCTCCTCGTCCTCGTCGGAACTGCTGGCCGCTGGGGTCTCCGTAGGTGGCAGTGGATGCCTCCTCTCCGTGCTGTGGACTCGGGGATGAAACCCAGGCTCCAGACCCTGTCGAGGGGACCAGTCCCTGGTCGCTTGCTCCAGTTGCTCCTCGGTGAAACCGCCGACGAGTGGTCCCTCGGGGTCCTCCTCATCGGCTGGCGCAGGTGGGATGTCCTTGTTCCGCGATGGACCCGGTGGAGCTGAGGGACCTCCGTCGTTGTCGTCGCTGCTGTCACCGCCGACGTTGTCGTCGCTGCCGCCCGTCAGGTCCATCAGATCCCTCGGAGGTTGCTTCTGCTGCCGAGTCGGTGTTGTGGCTCTGCTGGGCAGTCGGGATGGAGCCTCAGCCACCTCCGACTCTGCCTTCTCTGGGGCTTGCTCCTTTTCTGTGATGTCCTTGTAGGTCGTAAGTCTCTGTAGAGCCTCCTTGCACTCTTTGTACTGTTTTACCCCTCTAGCGAGATGGTCCACCAGGATCCCGTCGATGCCCGCTGCCAATGTAGCTGTCTTTACTATACCGTCGTACTTCTCGGAGGGGCTGTAGACAACCCGCAGTTTGCCAAACTCCCAGTTTTCAAGGAGCTCGGCGAACCATTCCAGCCATTCTTTAATCTCTGTTTTCTTAGTAACCTTCACCGGGCATCTGACGACCCCCAGGCGGTGACCATGCTTAAGCTGGGTGCAGTAGTAGATGTGATTTCGCACTAGGATCTCCATTAAATCCCGAGCCATGTCCTTACTGGTTTTGTAGTGAGATTCGAAGAACATCCTCTTATTTACCTCAGTCCAGGATTCCAATCCATCACCGAGCAATATCAACCGCACAGGAATTCGTGCTATAGTGGATTGGGAAAGACGGGATTGATGATTTTCCCCGCCGCGGCTGATGTTGCTTGCCTCTGGTTCCATTGCTGGCTTTTGTAGGGGATCCAGTTCCCCTCTTTCTTCTTCTTCACTCATAGTTGTCTTTGTCTTTCGAGTCGCCTATCCCCCAAAGCCTCTCTTTGCGCTTTCGAGTAGGGATGGGTCCAGGCTGTGTTGGCTACTGGCTTCACTGTCTGGATCTGGTCATTCTATCCTCAGTAGAAGCTTTCCCTCACCTGCATGCTATACAGTTACTGCGAGGGTTGTGACTGATGGCCTTATCAGTCACCACTAACTCTCTTCCCTAAGAGTTAGTGACCCAAGTGAGCTATTCAGAGTCTCACATCTGTTTTCACTGACTTGGTGTCTTTGGGGCCCGCCTACTCAGTTGTGCGCCGCCCCACGTTGGGCGCCATGAATGTTATCCTGCAATAGTCAGCCCCGCCCACTCCTCACTACTTCACAGGGCTGCCTACTGACCAGTTCTCCGTCTAACAGGTCCGGAAAATCTCTGAGACCTGGGTATTACCCTAAAAGTACTCTATAAGAGATAATCTATTTAAACTGGTGGCGAAAGTGATTCGTCTAGCTCTAACTACCTCCAATCCAGAAGTTATGACCCTTTACAGTTAAGAAACAATCAGCTGAGTAGCCCTCGCAGCTGCATAATTCCAATAACCACTTCTGTTAACGGTAGCCCACTTTCTAAATCATAACTTGCACTTGGAACCGGCTAGATTATGTTTAGTGACTTAGATGTAAGTCCCAGGGTCATTATTTACTCTCACCAAAGGAAATTATGAAGCCTCCTATTTACTGGAATCATGTATATTAGTTTTACCTTAATTAAAAGAACTGGACAAAGATTAAATGACTCTATTAATTCCAATGTCCACCAATCTCATTAGAATTTTGTAGTATAAATTTATTAAGCAAGCTTAAGCAGGGATATGCGACATACAAATTAATAATCAATCGTATATAGATCAAAAACAGTGTAATAAAATTTACATGTACAATCATACTACCCTGTCTCCTTTCCCTAAGAGTTAAGTCGCACGTTCTGAAATGGAATTTCAAGGAGCAGATTCAACTCATACCCAGACGATGGTGGATCTTTTGGCAACAGGAATTTCTAGCATCCTTGGTTGAGGTCTTTGTCTCGTGTGGAAAAATCCTCCTTAGAAAGGTAACAAAGCAGGACGGGTCCGAATCCTTTTGCAAAACCCAGTTCCTCATCCCTGAGGGACCTTTGTCCTTCCTCCAAGTCTTGTTGCAGAGTTTGAAATTGTTGCTGGGTTGAGACGAGACCAACGGTCGAATAAAGAACCAGAGATGGGGCGATGGGACCCAGTCCTTTCTTAGCGGTGTGAAGTCCGAGCTTCCCCGTGGTTCTGGAGTGCGGTCCGTAGCTCAATCTGCTTCTGCAAGTTGTCTCTCCTTCTGCGCCGCCGGACTGGGAACAGCTGGTTCCTCTTTTCAGCCCCTTTTTATGCATCTCTCCACCATGTGTGTGTATGGGGAGGTTTGGTCTACGTGACTTGCTTCACATCTGCTGTCTCTCATGAAAAAGTCCCCACATTTCTCAACCTGTTTTTGCTGACCGTAGTGGAAGTTCCCGTACTTCCCCTTTTTCCGTTGCCTCAGCCAAACTCACCGCACCATCCATCCTGTGCGCCCTGACCATCTGTTCAGAACTGCTTGCGACATTTCCTGTTTCAGGGCTGTGCTGCATTCCTCTCTTTTTCTATAACTCACTATTATTTATTATAACTCATTAAACACATTCAGTCTGTTGTTAAACCTGTTTAAATTGATCTCAAATGATTACAACTCAAATTATCACAAGTTTGATTCTCAGTTAATAATCAATCACCTCTCTCACTTATTATAATTCCTCGACCATAATCTTTCCACAGTTAAATCATCACAGAAATCATCACAGATCACATTTCAGAAAATGCATTTCAGAAGGTTATTATGTGATTACTTGTATTCATTTTACTATTCATTCATATTCAATTTAATTAGCTTTTAATCAAACTACAAGATTACTTATTTTCTCTCAGGCCTCTATGCACCTTTTCTGCATGCACCCGGAAAGATCTCACACCCTATGCCAGTTTTCTTGACACCCCCTCCTTGAGATCGGACGGTGCTTCGCAGAAACCACAAAGTCCAAAGTCAAAAGAGATCAAGTCCATCACCACAAGTGGTAGTGAGGATGTCCCGCTCATAGCAGGTAACCGGAGACGATGAAGGTGTCCAGGAATCCACAACCTCATACTCCGACAGATTGGATGGCGGAGAAAGCCAGTGTTCTGCGCCCAAATCGTTGTCAAGTGTAGATTCACCTGAGACGGGAGAGGTGGAACGTTCCAGTGGAGGCTGCAGAGGCGAAGGCAAGTCCATGCCGAAGTCTGGCAGCGTTGATGGATTGTTGCAGTAGCCGTCCAACTCTGCCAGCAGCTCCTGGAAATCCATATCACTTGGTGATGGAGATGAAGGGGAAAGGATGTCCTCAGTCTGGCATGCTTGGGGAGATGAACTGAGGTTCTCAGTTTGGGTACCTCTCTCGTTAGTCGCACTGCTGGTTTGGCATCCGACGTCGATAAACAAATCTGGAGACACGGGACGTGTAGGCGGAAGGTAGTCGCCCACCGCCACAAGTCGTCCATCCAACAGGTGTAAAGTTGGGAGGCATTGCCGAGTAAGTTGATGTTCCCATAACTTATGAATCACGGGCAGCCGTAGTCCCGTATACAACGGAGATGCTGTGAAGTCGTCGTCATCTAGGCCAAACGCAGAGGTCCACACGATTTTGTGCACCCGTTCCAGGGATCTAGATGTGGAATCCGCTATGTAGGGCAAATCCTCCAGCCCTGTGGCGCAGAGGATTGCCGTTACATTGCTAAAATGGCTGCTCACGCATTTGTGACACCAGCGGGAAGACGATGCAACCCAAATGAACCCAAAGGATTCTGCATTGATTCCACACCCCACACAGCAGGTTGATGCCTGAGGAGAAACAGTAACCCAGGTAACTTCATAATCAGTGGTTATTGATTAAGTACATTTACTTACAACGATGAAAATGCGAAAGCGAAAGCTGAGAGAGTAGGCTGGTTTAAGCCCGTGTGCCGGCTTGTTTTGCGAGCCAAGGTGAATTAATCACAGGAGCCGGAATGTCATGATCAGGAGCTGGTTCACCTCGATCATAGACATGAGCTGAATCATGGAAGATTGCCGCGTAGGTCATCAGCCATACAACAATGGCCAGGTCCGAGGTCTCATGGAGCCAGTAGAGGACCACCAGGATCCCCCAAACCGTTGCCCAAAGAGCCAGAATTATCCACTTTTGCATCCAAATTCGCCGTCCCCGACCCTTGATGGACAAAGCCTGACGCGCTAAGTAGATGAGGATAGATACTGCGAATAACCCTTCTAGAATAGCTGTGAGGATCTTAAATGGGGCGGTTCGTGTGGCTTGTTTGCCCCCAAGGACCAATTCCAATATCAGGGCTGTGGTATCGGTGATGAGCCATAGGCAGACCACAACACCCCTGCGCCAATTAATGCGGGTACGGCCCATCAGATAACAAGCGAAGAGGGATGAAGCCAACCCCCATTTATGGAGCACTAATGGGCGGAGGATAAGCTTGGCATATCCTTGTAGCGCGACGAAGATCCTCATCGGATGTCCCTTGGGCCAAGGACCGGTGTGGCAGAAGACTACCCAGGCCAGGGTAATCCCTAAATGCTCAAGGGTACTCACTTGAGTCGGTGCAAAAAGTGAGTTGGGATTTGAGGAGTTGGTTGAAGAGTTGGATTCCATGATGTGAGATGATGGTCGCTCTGGATCAGGTCTTGTCGGCAGCTGCGGTGAAGGCTGAATGGTTCGCAGGCACACGGCAGCGCTCTCTTATGCAGAAGTAGGCTCCTCCTTAGGGGGGAGGGGCTGGTAGTTCCTCTTTTTGCAACGACAAAGTGCTTTCAGCCACGCCTCCAGGACGATTTTACCGATGATCAACGCCACGGCTACGCCCAGGAGGCCCAAGAGGTATGGCCACAACAGACTCAAAGCACTCATCAGCCATTGTTCAACAATGTTGAGGCCTTCTTCCACTACATGAGCAACTTCTTCCACAACCTCGGAGGCGACGGCCACCAAAGTTGCTCCCAAAGTCTCGTACCAGTAACAGTCATGTTGATCAGAGCCTTCTCCACATTTTTGCCAATTCTCTGTAGTGGTTGAGCAGGTGAGATTGGAATACAAAAGGTTAGGTCCCACCCAGTCAAACCCTGAGTCTATGTTGCCATCACACAGACTTTTACGGAAAGCATGTCCTTCTGCGATGGCCATAATGGAGTCTGGGATGAACGGAACAGGAAGACCAAGTATACTCTTGCGCTTCTGGAGATGATATCCCAGAATTGCATCGGTGCAGGTTCCTCCACTCACTATCGCCCTTCGCCATGTTCCATTGAACTTTCGCCAAGTAACCTCAGAAGAGTGAGTGTCATACTCGTCTGCATACTGGTCTTTGCAGTAACTATCCCAACCTCGGAGCTCTCCGCAGGGTCGTCTGGCTAAACCTATTACACATTCAAGGATATTTCTGGTGTTGTTTTTACAAGTCATGCGCCAAGGTCTTGGGCTGACGTAACTGGCCGGTCTCCAAAAAATCCCAGGCCAAATCATGCGTTCCTTAGAGTAGACCGTAGCGATGTACTGGTACTGTACCCAATAGTTTGTTGATTCTGTAAGGCATGGTGTTACCCAGGCTTCAAACTCATGTTGTTGGAGTCCCCACCACTCGTAGTCCCATTTTCGATAGTAGTCCTCGTACCAGGCTCGTAGGGCCCATTTAGCCGTAGGAGCTTTATCAGGATCAGGGCAGTTATACCTCCAGGTAGAGTGCAAAGCGTTGCCAACCTGCCAGAGGTCGCACCGTGGCGATGAGAGGGTTTTCTTCCAGCAGGTGTCATTTAGGCTCTCAAAAATTCTTTTTGCAACACACGTGTCAATTTTTGCAAAGTCCGCTTTAGGAACGGTGAGGAGGTCATCAGGAGTCGGAAGGCGCTGCGTACGCAAGTTGGCAATGTATAGATCCGTTAATCCTGTGTGAGAACGAACTGTCCCCTCTGGGAAGTCTCCCATAAAGAACGTTTGGTCTTCGGCTATGTATGTCCACGGGAACGTGTTGTTCAGCCAGGTTTCAATTTCTGTACGGAGTGGACGTGTAGAGTGCCAAAAATCAGCCCAGTACTCTTCTATGGCTGATACTATATAATTCTTTCCTGCACATTTCACGAACTTGTTCCAGAGGCAAGGATTTAACCAACGAAAGTGGTGGTTGTAGCAGTGCTTTTGATCGTTGTCATACATAAACCGTCTAGGTCCTTGCCTGATCAGAAAAGCCGTCATGTTAGTTAAACTGTCTGGTGTAGGCGGCGTCATTGTGTTGACTGGAAAAGCACCTTGGGAGACATTTCGGAAGGTCCAGTTCCCCGGCGGTGCTGTTGGGATGGTGTCATCCACCCTGCAGTTCAGGTGATAATCTCCCCAAAACTCCTCTCGGGGAAGCCAGGCTCGACAGCCTGAGGACCTGTGTGGGGCTGGGTATACTACTTCGGTATCCCAGTACCCTTGACTTGGCAACAATAGCAGCGATCGACAAGCCATGTTGCAATGCCATTCTGGCATACCTCGGTCCGGGTGAATCCAGTTACATCTGACGGTCCTTCGTTCTTTGTATTGCAGAACCCGTATCCAGCAGAGCACTCCGGTGTCGAGGAAGTCATAGTTGTAGATCTCCCAGGTGCGATTCAGAAGGTCGTCCAGAGTGGAGTCGTTCAATTTGAAGGCTCGGCTTTCGACGTACTTTTTCCCGTTGTCTTTGGCGAACAGTCCGGTTCGGTTCCGAACAGAAGTTTCGTTGTCCCATGGCACAAAAATAGCCGTGGTGCTTGTATTCCAACAATTGAAGTTAGCGTACTTGGAATGTCCGTAGGTGACTCTTCTATGCGTAAGATACCACGGTCCAACTCCGATGAAGTAGAAGATAGTAGCAAGAACAGCAGCAGCAAACAGCAGGGCAAGAAGCGTTAGCAGCCCTTTCAGGCATAGGGATTTTCCGGTTATCGTAGTCGTTTTTCGTAGCAAAGGTTCGTTAGAGGTTTCCGAGTCGTCGTCAGTGTCAGTAGAGCTGTCTGATTCCGATGTAACATCCAGCAACTCCGGGTGTGTAGGCTGGCGCTTCATGCCGATAGCATCCATCCTGGCCAGATTAGTGCTTCTCTGGGGTCCGATGTATCAGGCTTTGCACAGACTTTCCTCAAAGCCTTGAGGTGGCCCTGGTTGGCAGGGTTCTTTCCAACCCGTCTGGTGGCCCTTCTCTGCTGCAGGGCTGTATATATGGGAGAGGGGTAGGGTAAATCAGGCTCCAACCCCCTCCACACCCACTTCCAGTGGAACACCCTCCAGTAGTCCGGCCGAGGAAACGGGCCTTGGGCGGTGCCATTTTTCAGCGCCTGGTCATACCAGGATTCGTGTTTGTACCCTATTGGGGCCGGTACTGAAATGTAGGTGTACAATGAATGTCCATGCAGAGTTAGTCTAGTGCGGTACCCCCAGGATGATGGAGTATAAATCCTTTGGTGTGGTGGATTGGGGTAGACCCTGTCTATTTCCAATTTCAATGGAAGCTTGGTGTTATTAAATATATAACATTCTGGATTCATTTCCCTCTTTATTATGGTTTTCGCCATACTTCGTGAAGTGGTCCAAATGACCATGTCATTGAGTGAAATTTCACAATACAGTCCTTGCAGTGGTTCAAGATAATGGGGACCCCACCTAATCCGTAGCTCGATCCCCCGTACCCTGAAATACACTGTATTAAAAGTCCATGGTAGAGATCTTGGACACATAGGTGAGATTGATGCAAAATTAACCGTGTTGTCGGATCCTCTTCCTTGCCAAGCAGGCGGTGCGGTAGGGAGAAATAAATGTGGCTTCGTGGAAGGGGGCGTCGTGTACTCTTCACTTTCCCCCACCTGTTTTACGTTTTGGAAATTAGTGGGTCGGAGATATATGAGATACTTGAGAAAATAGGCCTCGGTGAGCGGATTGGAAACAGTGAAATCTTCTCTTGGCATATTGAGTAGAATGGAGGTGGTAGGGAGTCTTAAAAACGGGCCTCTGTCTGATAGTCCCGATGAGACTCCAACCCCCACTTTGAACAATCTAGTTACAAAACACTGTCTCCCCTTTCGCTTTTTGGTTTTTTGCTGACCTGCAGACTTGACGACTCGTTTTTCTCCTTCCGGTGCGTCCATCAGTCTTGGCTTGTCTTTCTCCATGGAAATGCTGAGGCGAGCTTCTGCCAGGCGTGAGTTTTGGGTTTCTTCTTGGGAGGCTCCGGCTCCGTACTGGACACGGTAGCGTAGGTCTGCTCGTCTGGTATCACTTTGATGGCTGCTCCGACTGAGTAGATCCCTTTATAGGGGACGGTGATCATGCGCACTGACAGCTGGACATGACAGGAGGTGCTAGGATCAGAGGGCGTACCCGCCCTGTGAGCCACGCCTCCCGGGTGTTGCAAAACTCCATCCCGAAACTGGGATTCCGCTGTCACCCAGTGCAGGCAAGACTTCTCCTTTGGCCTTACCGCATTGCTGCCCCATCCGTCCACCTCAGTGGTGTAGTAATACATATCTGAGCTGCGCACCCCATCTTCCCTTGGTACATCCGGCAGATCTACTATTGGTATTGTGCAGTCATTAATGACCTCCAAAATTAGATGTGCCCAGGTGGTCAGTTCCCAGGGGCCTGTCCACCCACCGTTAACGGCTTGCTCTCGGGCGTCATCTGGGAGTGCACTTAGCTCCTCGGCTGATGGTTGGTATGCATGAGGCCGATGTACCCGGAAGACCACAGGAGAGTGGTTGGCATTCAATGGTGGAAATGACAGGGAAGCTCTAGCAGCGTCATACGGCCAGGCGGCTTGAACAGAATCCCACAGGACATCATGCGGTCCTTCTTCCCTCCTCCACACCCATGGGTCCAGTTCTTCTGGAGTGTTCGGAGGGGCGGAAGGTCCTGGTAATATTATCGGTATGGGGCTCCCATAGTTCGATTGCACTCGCCCGTAGGTTCTGTAATATCGCAGTGAGCTGTAGAACCTTGCCACTTGCCACCCTTCAGCTTCGCCTGTCAGTGTTACCTCTCCGCTCGTCAGCTGTTCCTTGCACACAGGACAGTGATGTAACTCATCTCCATCCCACGTGCAATAACAGGTTCTTGGTTCTTCTTTGAGCCACCCCCATTGGGTTTCCAACTTAAGCCGGGGCAGGTAACCTACTCGGCAGTTCCCACAGATTGTATTGTTCAATACCGTGACCGGAGAGACACGAAGATGTTGCAGCATCTCTGCGGTAGCCCCCTGGTGCCTTGGCTTCTCACGGCCCGGTCCTTCCCAGATAATGGGGAGATGGTGGTCTGTTAAACAAACCGGACAGCCGCTTTTAGCTTTTCCCCAAACCAGCAGTTCTCTCTCCTCTGACAGGACTCCATTTTTAGCCCAATCCAATTTCTTCAGGGCTCGTCCTGCCCAAATCCCTGAAGGTGTTCTTCTAACTACAACCACCCCTTTCACGGTGGCCAGTCCGAGATAGGGTGGAATGGTACATGATCCACTGGCCATTTCACCGGCTTCTGTTTCACTTTAGTCAGGAACTGGCTTGAGCTGCTCAACTCCTTGAATCCCTTTTCTTTCCAGCAATACTGTGTTCCTATCCAGTACTTGCTTGACGATGTCAGTTGTTTCAAACTTGGGTTTCACTGCTGCACTCACAGGTTGCTCTCTTGCTTTGACCCACACGCGCTGTCCCTCTCGGAATGGCACTCTGGGCGTCAGCTTCTCCTTTTTGTCGCTGGAGCCCCGCCCCACTTCCTTCGTGGTGAACGGCCGTTGGTTGAGTTCCATCGCAGGGGCGGGTCTTTCGGCTCTGCTTCTGTCGTTCAGGGCCTGCCCTATTTCCACCGCTTGGGTGCTCCAACTGTTGGTGTTAGCATTTTTAGCTATCCAGCTTTTTACTAACCCAATGGCTCGTTCCACCACTCCGTTGGCTTGTGGGGTGTAGGGTGGCGAGTAAACTCGCATCACTCCATACTTCTGACACCACTGGTCAACCTGTGAATTACGGAAATGAGTCCCATTGTCCGTGCGCAGCTCTTTCGGGATTCCCAGGGCACTGCATACTTGTTCCAGCATGCCGACAACGCTATTGCCGTTTGCTTTCCTGGCTGCTTTTGTAGTTACAAACCCCGACATAGAATCCACCAGCACTAAGAGGTACTTTTCACCTCTTCTTCCTGTTATCCCCATGGGACCTGCAACATCCATGCAGACTGAGCCCCAGGGGACCGTGCTTTTGATGGACAACCCATCCATCCGCTGCCCTCGGCGACCTGCGTTGTATTGACCACACACTTCACAGTCCCTTAGCACGCGTTGGACTTGTTTCACTGGGATCCAAAGGTCTTGCTCCTCCAGTTCCTTACGTGTAGGTCGCACGCCTGCATGTCCAAGGGCCTCATGCACGCTCCGCACGACCTCGACCACGTATTCTTCTGGGACCTCCCGCCCTTTGGGAGTTCTGTCCCACTTCTCGGTACCGACAAAGACGATCTTTCTTTGTTGGACATAACAGTCCACTTCATCATTCCCACGCCAATGAGCTCCCTCATGCGTGTGTGCTCTTTGATGCTCAACATGTATTTCCAACTGCAGTTTTAGCTCAGCAATCTTTTTCCACAAGTCTTTGTGCGCCACTGGCTTGCCCTTTGCTGTCTCGAAACCATTTTCTTCCCAAATGGCCAAGTCCTCTCTAAGGGCCTGAGCACAGTAGTAACTGTCGGTTACTAACCTGGCACTTTTGATTTTCCTTTTCACCAGCTCCAGCAATCCTTCCAGTACTGCCGTCACTTCTCCGGCTTGAGCACTACCGGGGGCCTTTCCTTTCTGACGGCATTTTTCTTTGCCGTCCTGCTTCAGAATAAATCCCCAGTATGCCGACTGGTCGGACCCCTTTCTGGATCCATCGGTGTAGATTGTCCATTCCGGTTGTCCTGGCTTCTCAGGTGTTTCTTGTGGTTTTTTCTTACTGGTGGGTTGTGCTGGCCCAATTTCAAGCTCCGGGTCCAGCAAGATGTCCTCCCATCTTCCCCACCGAGTATTGGTTGCTTTAGTACTTTCCACAGTCCCTTTCCTTAGGTACTTGTGAACTTGGCTTTGTGTGATGACTTTAACTGGTTGTCCTTGTGCTAAATCTTTCAGCACACCCCAATAGCGAGCTAACACCGCTAGCTCTTTTTCCTCCTGCGGGTATTTCTTTTCAACAGAAGTCAGGGTGTAACTCCACAGGGTAACCAAGCCTCCATTTTCGTTACTCACTTTGATCATGGCATCGTCATTCTCGCAGCTGATTTCTGCCACTAGTCTTTCTGACAAACTCCTTGGCTCCAATCTCACAGCTGCTTGAATGGCCCGTCGCAGTTCCTCTAGGTTCTGTTGATTGGCCGCTGTCCAAACCCAGGGTCTTTTTCCGTCCTTCTCATCGTCCTCACTTTTCCTCAGGCAGTGGTACAAGGGTTTGGCATATTTCTGATAGTTGGGCACATGGTCTCTGACGTAGTTGCACAGTCCCAATATTTTCTGTAAGTCATTTTCTGACTGAGGTGGTTGAATGTTCGTCAGTTTTTCTCTGTACCCATCCGAGAGTCCCAAGTCCGACGTGACTTGGAAACCCAGATAATTCACTTGGAACTGTCCAAATTGACATTTCTTGAGGTTTAGTTTCAGACCTGCCTTGGTGAGACTTTCAACCACTTTTCGTAGCCTCCCTAGGTGTTCTTCTTCTGTGTCATCAGCAATAAAAACATCATCAATGTACACAGTAGCACCTACGTCCCCCAGTACCTCCATCACTGCTGACTGGAACACATTTGGGGAGTTCTTGTAGCCCTGGGGTAACCTTTGCCACACATAGCTTTTGCCTTTGTGGGTGAATGCAGTTTTACCTTGCGACTGTCTGGCGAGGCGTAGAGAGAAAAATCCATTGGCTAGGTCGATGCATGACTTGAACTTCTTTACTCGAAGAGTTTTCAGCGCTCCTTGTGGATTGATTAGACTGGCTCGGTTTGCTATTGTTCTCCGATTCAGGGCCTTGAAGTTGATAACTGGCCTCCAACCCCCTCCAGCCGATTCAGGTTTCTTCACCGCCTGGATGGGGCTGTTGGTGATCGGGTTGAGTTCCTCTCTGATGATTTCCAGGGCACCCAGTTCCTTCACGATCTTGTCCATCTCCTCGATTGCTCCTGGGTTCAACGGGTACTGCCGAACAGGTGGATGAACCCCACCTTCGATGTGATGAACAAACTTTGGGCCCAAATCTCCACAATCGTTCTTGAACCGTGCCACCTGCGCCGTAACGATGATCTCACGCAGCTTCTCTTTTCCAGCCGGGGAGAAGTCACTCTCTTCAAGTTTCTGTTCTGTCACCGTTGGTATGTCGACCGGTTTGTACCAGTCTTGCTTCTCTGATCCTACTTGGGTCGGGCCGACTTTCACCAATCTTGCTTTCAAGCTTGTCAGCCTTCGCTCCAGTCGGCGATGTGTGCCTTTCTTTTTGCTGAGTTCGTCTAAGTCTTTTACTGTGAGGAGATTGTAGGGACCTTTCACCCACACTACTCCTTTCCAGGTCCCATACGGCATTTCTTCTACTTTTCCATTAGCAAACTGAACCTTCAGGTGTCCTGCTGTTTTTAGGTCTTTGCGGGTCATAGACACCTCTGCTCCTGTGTCCACCAGGTAGGGTACTCCCTCCACTTTAGCGTAGATTTCGTCCCCCTCCCAGTAGGCATTTTCTAGAATGACCCGCGACCTGGACGCCATTACTTTGGTGACCCTCCGGCCCCGGCTTTACGGGACTCACGGAGGGCCGTCCTCTCTTCTGGGCTCAATTTCCTATACTCCTCATCTGTCAGGAACTGACCTTTTCCTGGCTGGTTTGATGAAGCCGGAGGGTTGGTCGGTTTCCCTTGTGGTCCTGGTGGTTTCTGCTGGAACGGCCGGTTCCGGAAGTTGGATGGCGGTGCTCCTTGTTGAAACGGTCTGCTCTGGAAGTTGGATGGCGGTGCTCCTTGCTGGAACGGTCTACCCTGGAAGTTAGATGGTTGTCTGATGTTAACCCTTCCAGGTGGCTTTGCCGGTTAGCTAGCCTCCTTCTTCCTTTTGTCCTCGTAGTACTGCTGTTCCAGGTCGAATCCCTGCACTGCTACATCCATCTGAGCGACCGTCGTGCTTCTCACTGGCAACTTTACGAACACGATCTCTCCTCTGCGTCCTTTGGTCACTTCACGCAGTACTTTCACATATCTTGCAGGGGAAACGGTCTGCTTAAGTGTGTGCCAAAGCGGTTCCAGCCGGCTTCCCCTGTCCAGCCGTCCTCTGGCCCTCTTCACCTGGGACTCTTCATCATCCATGTCCTCCAACACCAGCCTTTCATAGTTGCTTTGTGCTGAATCTGTCCCAACCATCGGGTCCGAGGTCACGCTGGTCAGCCACAACTTTTTGGCTCCTTCATGGTTGGTGGTAGACAGCACGGTTGGCCAAACATCTTTCAAATACTCTTCATTGTTTTCGTCTGCGTTTTTACTCCTAATCACCAGCCTTAGATTCTTCAGCTCGGCGTAAGCGTCCTGTCCCGCGTTAGTGGCAGGTGGCTGAGCTGACACCTCTGGTTGTCTCGCCGGGATCTGCGGTCCTGGCTCCGAGGACGTCGCCTGAGGTTCCTCTTCATCAGCCGACACTTCGTCCAGCTGCTGTTGAGTTTCCTTGGAGTACTTGTAGGCGGCTTTCTTCAGTCGTCGCAGCATCACATCATACATAATTCCAATGTATGCGTTCCTGAAGTTGGTAGTCAGGGAATAGTGTGCTGTCAGGGTGGAGCAGGATGGTGTCATCAGGATGTTAGCCCATTCTCCGATTGTCGCTTCCACCTCGAGCTGCACCCGGTCTCCCAACCTGCTGGCCCATCCCGCTGGGATCTGGTACTCGGTCTGGCCGATCTCGGGTACATACGTACGCCGTCCGTCCTTAGCCTGTACCGGACCCAGGTCACGTCTCTTGCCAATCTTTCAGAAGATCTCTCGATGTCAAAGGTTTCCATTTCTTTCTTCTTACCCCGGTGCTGTCCTGTTCGGAGTGTCTTATGCTCTGTCAGTGGTTGCTTTGGGTCGGAGAAGACGCTGCCGTGGTCACTTTCCTCTTCCTCTTCTCCAGGATGCCCGATCTCCGGTTGCTCCTCTCCGTCCTCCGAGTCGCTGAGGTCCTCATACTGTTGTTGTCGAAGAGGTTCTCTCCCAGGGGAGTTCAGCGGTCGAATCTTAGCTGGTTTCATCGGTCCTTCTTCTTTCGGGACCGTCGGCTGCTCATTCTTGACTCTTCCCACATTGGGTTTTTTCAGTTCACTGCGGCTCTCTTCAAACGAGAACTCCTTAACGTACCTTGCTGCGGAGAGCCCTGGTTCAACAGGTGCCTCCTTTATCTTTATCCTGGGTGGCTGCACAGCCTTGGCTTTACCTATCTGGGTGGTGTTTGAAACCCTACTCTGGGGGATTTTTAAGGGATATTTCTTGATTTCTTGTGATGGATGGCTGATGCGGCATTGCTCCTCCATCTCAGCTGCCAATTTCACCCCTTGCTCAGTGCGGAGTCGATGCAGACGGGGGTCAACCACCACCACCACCTCTTTGAGCACAAAGAAATGACTGTTGGTCCTGGCTATATTCACCACTCCGTTCTCCGCAATTGATCTGGCGGTGTCCCTTGGCAGATCCGGCGACCTCAGTCCCTGTACACTCACTATCGCTCTTCTCATGCATTCGTTGCTGGCTGCCGTCAGGCCCCGCTCGAGTCCGTGCCACATCTTCTTCCGATATTCCTCCAGACTCTCTCCTTCTTGGTAAACGTCAATCGGGACTAGGATTACAGCACCATAAGGGAGATTATGGCCTTTCATTATTATTACGTCTCCTCGAGTTGCTGCACTACAGGAAGCTTCCAGCAATTTTGAATCTGTTTTGTAACACTTTCCTGCCTGGTTCTTAAGGTTGCGTCGGAAGTTTTTATTGTGGATCTTGTATCGGTCGTTGGTGAACACAATTAGTCCATCACCCTCAAGATCCCATATCTCTCCAATAAACTGATAAATCATGAGCCCGGATTGCAGTCTTATGCTGACGGTCCCTGGTGGTATTTCGGCCAACTCTCGGGCCATCCTCCAATCGTCCGACTTCTGAGTCTTTTTCTTGGGGCGGCCGGGGCCCCGCTGTTCCTCGTCCGATTCCTCCTCGTCCTCGTCGGAACTGCTGGCCGCTGGGGTCTCCGTAGGTGGCAGTGGATGCCTCCTCTCCGTGCTGTGGACTCGGGGATGAAACCCAGGCTCCAGACCCTGTCGAGGGGACCAGTCCCTGGTCGCTTGCTCCAGTTGCTCCTCGGTGAAACCGCCGACGAGTGGTCCCTCGGGGTCCTCCTCATCGGCTGGCGCAGGTGGGATGTCCTTGTTCCGCGATGGACCCGGTGGAGCTGAGGGACCTCCGTCGTTGTCGTCGCTGCTGTCACCGCCGACGTTGTCGTCGCTGCCGCCCGTCAGGTCCATCAGATCCCTCGGAGGTTGCTTCTGCTGCCGAGTCGGTGTTGTGGCTCTGCTGGGCAGTCGGGATGGAGCCTCAGCCACCTCCGACTCTGCCTTCTCTGGGGCTTGCTCCTTTTCTGTGATGTCCTTGTAGGTCGTAAGTCTCTGTAGAGCCTCCTTGCACTCTTTGTACTGTTTTACCCCTCTAGCGAGATGGTCCACCAGGATCCCGTCGATGCCCGCTGCCAATGTAGCTGTCTTTACTATACCGTCGTACTTCTCGGAGGGGCTGTAGACAACCCGCAGTTTGCCAAACTCCCAGTTTTCAAGGAGCTCGGCGAACCATTCCAGCCATTCTTTAATCTCTGTTTTCTTAGTAACCTTCACCGGGCATCTGACGACCCCCAGGCGGTGACCATGCTTAAGCTGGGTGCAGTAGTAGATGTGATTTCGCACTAGGATCTCCATTAAATCCCGAGCCATGTCCTTACTGGTTTTGTAGTGAGATTCGAAGAACATCCTCTTATTTACCTCAGTCCAGGATTCCAATCCATCACCGAGCAATATCAACCGCACAGGAATTCGTGCTATAGTGGATTGGGAAAGACGGGATTGATGATTTTCCCCGCCGCGGCTGATGTTGCTTGCCTCTGGTTCCATTGCTGGCTTTTGTAGGGGATCCAGTTCCCCTCTTTCTTCTTCTTCACTCATAGTTGTCTTTGTCTTTCGAGTCGCCTATCCCCCAAAGCCTCTCTTTGCGCTTTCGAGTAGGGATGGGTCCAGGCTGTGTTGGCTACTGGCTTCACTGTCTGGATCTGGTCATTCTATCCTCAGTAGAAGCTTTCCCTCACCTGCATGCTATACAGTTACTGCGAGGGTTGTGACTGATGGCCTTATCAGTCACCACTAACTCTCTTCCCTAAGAGTTAGTGACCCAAGTGAGCTATTCAGAGTCTCACATCTGTTTTCACTGACTTGGTGTCTTTGGGGCCCGCCTACTCAGTTGTGCGCCGCCCCACGTTGGGCGCCATGAATGTTATCCTGCAATAGTCAGCCCCGCCCACTCCTCACTACTTCACAGGGCTGCCTACTGACCAGTTCTCCGTCTAACAGGTCCGGAAAATCTCTGAGACCTGGGTATTACCCTAAAAGTACTCTATAAGAGATAATCTATTTAAACTGGTGGCGAAAGTGATTCGTCTAGCTCTAACTACCTCCAATCCAGAAGTTATGACCCTTTACAGTTAAGAAACAATCAGCTGAGTAGCCCTCGCAGCTGCATAATTCCAATAACCACTTCTGTTAACGGTAGCCCACTTTCTAAATCATAACTTGCACTTGGAACCGGCTAGATTATGTTTAGTGACTTAGATGTAAGTCCCAGGGTCATTATTTACTCTCACCAAAGGAAATTATGAAGCCTCCTATTTACTGGAATCATGTATATTAGTTTTACCTTAATTAAAAGAACTGGACAAAGATTAAATGACTCTATTAATTCCAATGTCCACCAATCTCATTAGAATTTTGTAGTATAAATTTATTAAGCAAGCTTAAGCAGGGATATGCGACATACAAATTAATAATCAATCGTATATAGATCAAAAACAGTGTAATAAAATTTACATGTACAATCATACTACCCTGTCTCCTTTCCCTAAGAGTTAAGTCGCACGTTCTGAAATGGAATTTCAAGGAGCAGATTCAACTCATACCCAGACGATGGTGGATCTTTTGGCAACAGGAATTTCTAGCATCCTTGGTTGAGGTCTTTGTCTCGTGTGGAAAAATCCTCCTTAGAAAGGTAACAAAGCAGGACGGGTCCGAATCCTTTTGCAAAACCCAGTTCCTCATCCCTGAGGGACCTTTGTCCTTCCTCCAAGTCTTGTTGCAGAGTTTGAAATTGTTGCTGGGTTGAGACGAGACCAACGGTCGAATAAAGAACCAGAGATGGGGCGATGGGACCCAGTCCTTTCTTAGCGGTGTGAAGTCCGAGCTTCCCCGTGGTTCTGGAGTGCGGTCCGTAGCTCAATCTGCTTCTGCAAGTTGTCTCTCCTTCTGCGCCGCCGGACTGGGAACAGCTGGTTCCTCTTTTCAGCCCCTTTTTATGCATCTCTCCACCATGTGTGTGTATGGGGAGGTTTGGTCTACGTGACTTGCTTCACATCTGCTGTCTCTCATGAAAAAGTCCCCACATTTCTCAACCTGTTTTTGCTGACCGTAGTGGAAGTTCCCGTACTTCCCCTTTTTCCGTTGCCTCAGCCAAACTCACCGCACCATCCATCCTGTGCGCCCTGACCATCTGTTCAGAACTGCTTGCGACATTTCCTGTTTCAGGGCTGTGCTGCATTCCTCTCTTTTTCTATAACTCACTATTATTTATTATAACTCATTAAACACATTCAGTCTGTTGTTAAACCTGTTTAAATTGATCTCAAATGATTACAACTCAAATTATCACAAGTTTGATTCTCAGTTAATAATCAATCACCTCTCTCACTTATTATAATTCCTCGACCATAATCTTTCCACAGTTAAATCATCACAGAAATCATCACAGATCACATTTCAGAAAATGCATTTCAGAAGGTTATTATGTGATTACTTGTATTCATTTTACTATTCATTCATATTCAATTTAATTAGCTTTTAATCAAACTACAAGATTACTTATTTTCTCTCAGGCCTCTATGCACCTTTTCTGCATGCACCCGGAAAGATCTCACACCCTATGCCAGTTTTCTTGACAGGTCAAACTCAGTAAATTGAAGATCAGATGTTGATCAGATGATGACATCACTGTTATCATATTTTAGTCTGTTTATGATCCAGATTGATTTCATTAGAACTGAATTTATTTCTTCTCTAATCACAGACTTGGTGGCTGGAGGCTCCGAAAGGCTGAATGTGAAGTTTTGGCCTCGGCTCTGAAGTCCAACCCAGATCTGACTGAACTGGAAATAAATCAGATCAACATAGATAAAGGTGGAGACTCTGATCTGAAGCGTCTGGTTGAGATCCTGGAGAGTTCAGTCAGTAAAGTGAAGAATCTGAGGTTTGTTTTATTTATTTATACAATAAAATCATTCATTTATACTTTAAACATTAGTTTAATTAATGCTTTTATTCTAATATATTTTATTTCATAACAACCTGTTTAAATGTCAGAATAAAATCTCTAAAACTTTTTACCTTATATATTATTTTATTCTTATATCAGACTTTGAGATTATTAAACTTTGTTTTTCAGTTTTTTACTTTAAAATGTTTTTTTTACTGATGAACAAAATGAGTAAAATAATTCAAATGATGTAAATTAATGATGGAGATGTTTCAGTTTGGTTTGGTAAAGATTCAGATTGTTTTATTTCTCATTTCTGATTCTCATCTTTACATCCAGAATGAAATGTTGTTCCTCCAGAGTCGAGCCACAAACACTGACAAGTTCAAATCATCATTAATGACCAAATCTAAGAAATGACTGATTGTAGAAAAGCAAATCTAGATGAAATGAATGAAAGTGAGGTTTGCAGCAGCAGCAGGTTCCTCAGCTTTGTCCTGAAGCTGTGGTTCTGTTGGGCCGGGTCAGAGAGGAACCGTCCTCTTCAGTCTGACAGCTGTCAGTCGGTTGGAGCCTCGTCTCTGTGATGATGCTTCATCAGGTCACGTCTCCTTAGGAAATAATGGCCTCCATTGGCTTTCAGCAGCTTTAATAAGAACCCAAGGCCATTAATGAAGAAACTGAGTGGTTCTGATCCAGTTACCAAGTCGGGTCTCCAGCTGATGATCAGGAACCAGCAGAAATAGCTCAACTCATCCAGGCTGATAGAAAACTTTGAGTTTCTTTTTTGATCAAATGTTCTGGTTCTGCTGGTTTGGACTCTTTAAACCAGTTTGACTGGATCAGATGTTAGAATCAGTTCATCATGTTTCTTTTACATTCAGGGAAATTAATTTTCTACATTTTTATTATTTATTTGTTCATATTTCAGTTTTAACCTGCATCCTGTTGGCTTCAGCTCACATCTTTTATTCTTTATTCAGCTTGAATTACTGCAGTTTGTCAGAGACCAGCAGGACTTCTCTGTTCTCAGCTCTGAAGTCCAACCAGACCCATCTGACAAAACTGGACCTGTACAGAACCAACCTGGGAGATTCTGGAGTGAAGGAGCTCTGTGGTTTTCTACAGACTGAAGGCTGCAGACTGGACAAATTGTTGTATGTAATTATATAGTTATTGATATTTCTGTGAATAATTATATATAATTGATCATAAATCAAATTAATTTCTTCTGTTCTAATAAATATTTTCTGAGTTTGTTCCTGGACTTGGATCCAGAGTTTAATTTAGTCCCTCTGTGTAACTGAGTTGGACCTGCTGATCTGAGGTCAGAACAGGACAGCATTCGGACCCCCAGTGTGTAGAAATCCCCCTCATGTGAAGCAGGTCAAAGGTCATTCAACCCAGTCTAGAAAAGTGAATTCCCGGAATCTGACAGGAACAAATCAATAATCAATGATTGATGCTTCAACACTTTGATCAGAACCTGGAATGATTTTACTGACTAAAATCCTCCAACACAACATGACCCAGTACCAGGTTCTGGTTCTGGTTCTGGTTCTGAAGTCAGCAGGTCTTTATTGAAGCAGCAGCTTGTTGGCATTAATATTGATGAGAATCTTTAACTGGTTCTGTTGGACTGGTTAACCTGCATCCTGTTGGCTTCAGCTCACATCTTTTATTCTTTATTCAGATTGAATTACTGCAGTTTGTCAAAGATCAGCTGTGATTATTTGGCCTCAACTCTGAAGTCCAACCCGACCCGTCTGACAAGACTGGAGCTGAGAGAAAACAACCTGAAGGATTCAGATGTTCAGCAGCTGAAGAATCTTGTAAAGACAGTAAAGTAAGTAAATGTTTGTAGTGAGTCCAGCTCCTGTCAGCATATTGAACTAAACCCAGTTAGCATCAAAGCAAAGATCCAGTGTTCCCAGTAAAGCTGTAGCTTCTCAGTGGGAGGAGAATGGTTCAGGCTTCCTGATTGGACACAGAGACAGCAATCAGCCAATCAGAGGAGCAGCAGCTTGCTGTGTTCCTGTTTGTGTTGGTGTGAAGATGAGTGTTGTTGCTGTGTCCATGTCTCCAGGAAGTCCAGCTGGACTCCAGCGTCCAGCCGTCCAACATGTCTAGAGACAGTGGTCCTCATCCATCAAACTGTGGCAGCAGCAGATCTGATCTCAGATCTGTTTGTTCTCTCAGTTCAACAGGAAACAACTGATCAGGTTCATCTTGGTCACAGCTCTGAGATCAGTCTGACTGCAGCCTGGAAACCATCTAGTGGATGTGCTGCGTCACTGACTGCTGCTGGAGAGAGGCTGGAAACACTCACTGATCTGCTCTCTCCTTCCTTCTTCTCTCTGCAGGTTCTGATCTCTGTGAAGTAGAGAATGGTCTCTGTGTCCTGCTGTTCCTCAGAGGTTGAAGCTGCAGCAGTTTGAGTCTAAAGAGACTCTGACTGGATCATGATGATGACCTCTGACCTCCAAGATTTTCCTCCTGTTTATTTTCTCATGTCTGTCATTTAGTGTCTGATATTGTTTGTCTCTTTGGATCAATAAAGATCCAATTCAAACTGGGCTCCATTTAGAGGCTTCATGGAGTTTTGATCTGAACTGGATTCAACTGGAAAGTTGATCTTTTTTCTCTCTGATTCATTTTCATCCTGGAACCAGAAATGGTCTGAGAATGGAAACATGGGAATCATTTTCAGTTCAGCTTTGAAGCCATGAAAGACACTTCAAACCTCTTTTCTCTGCTGCTTCTTCCTTCTGCTGACATGAAAATGTTCCTCAAAGCTCCACAGATAAAAAGATGCTTTACTGGAAACTGCAGAGAAACTTCAGCTTCCATCAGAGAAACCAGTTTAACCAGTTTAGAACTGGATGTCCTACAGAAACTCTGATCTTAGAGCAGTTTTCAGGAACATGTGGAACCTGGAAAAAAAAAGATTTTATATATTTTATGTTCAATGTAAAAGCTAAATCTTGAAGTTTTACGTCATCATTGATTCTCAGCTTTAATTTCTCAGTTTGTTTTGGTTTTTACTTTTTTAACTCCATATTTCATGTTTTGAGTTTTCTAGAGAACTTCAGGCTCTTTACTGTGATTTTACTGATTTATTCAAACCTCAGAGAATCACTGGGATAATGTGCTGATTGGTTCATGTTTGATTTTCATAATTCTTCTAATGCAATGTGGGTTGCTGGATGTTTAACGACCAAATAAAGTTTTTAAAAAATATTTGTGCATTTTTTATGCAGCTGACTGTGTACACATATAATAACTAAACCTTCATTTTAATCCTCCATGCCATTTTTGCTGTATTATAAGTTGTTACATTTAGTTTCACAGCTTAAATTAGTAAAAGCAGAAACATCTCAAGTTGATTTCAGCTTTAAGCTACTAATTTAGCCAGCAGTTTATTTTTGCAGTATTCAGACTGAAGATGTTTTTTTAATAAAACAGATGAGAATCAATCTTTTCAATCAAAACTCGATTAATTAAATCAGCTATTGAATTAGAATAATAACTTGTATAAAACTGCCATTTCTGTCTGGTTAATGGTGCAGCAGATCCTGCAGGGGGCGCTCTGGGGCCTCAGTGTTCAGGTCGGTTACAGTCACATCTCCCAGACTCCTGAATCTTCTGGTTCCTTCCTGAAATGATTTCCTGCAATAAAATGTTGGTTGGAAATGAGCAGAAAACTGAGAAAAACCTGAAAAAGTTCAAATCTGACCTAAAGTTTTACAGCTCAACTCATACAAAGGAAAACATGAAAATAAAGGTGTTTATTGTCACCTGGAAGGAGGCGGAGCCTCAGCTGGGTCCGGGGGCGGAGCCTCAGGTGAGTGAAGGGGCGGGGCCTCAGCTCTAGTCAGGTTTGGATCAGAACCGGTTCAGACTCCATGCAGCAGCAGAGCAGAGTCTGTATATTTTTGTTATTTAATAAATTATCTTAAGAAAACGAAATTGATAGAAAGGATATAAGGTTTCTTTTCTTTTTCTTTTTTGGGGGTTTGGGGGAAAATATATGTAGCATCCCGATCCACACTCCATTCCAGTTCATGGCGGTAATGCACATCAATAAGTTGCTTGCCAACCGCCAAAAAAGAAGAAGAGCAGTGTCTGGATCAGGTGAGTGTTCACTTCTTGTTTTGCTGATGTTTTATTTACAATGTTTCAATGTGAAATTAATCCACAGCATAAACAACTAAGCAGGTGTAAGTGAACCAGGGTGTGATATTATTTAAAACAATGTGGTTGCAAGGAAGTAAATTTGGTAAGACTTTATTTGAAGGGGTGCAAGAAAAAAGGACATAGGATTCTTTATAAATGTTGAATTAGGTTTGAATTAGGTCCGCTGTATTTTATATTTCTGTTTTTTTGTCAATGTTTTTGTAGTTTTTTTCAGTTCAGTTCAGGTGAGTTTTAACTCCACATTCTTCTGGTTTCCAGTCCTGACTGGGTTTTCTCTCTTTGAGCTGCTGGACAGAACCAGAACCAGAACTGGGCCTGGTTCTGGTTCTGGTTCTGGTTATGATGCAGAGCTGCAGCACCTGGTTTCAATCAGGAACTCTGATTTTCTCTGAATCTTCATCTGTAACCCAGGCAACAAGCTGAGTTTGCTCCCAGTTTCATAGTGGAGTCAAACTGGTACCAGTAGGTTCTGAGTGTTTTTGGCCCGGCTGAGATATCTGGGTTTCTGATTGGTGGATGGAAAATATTTCAATATGAAGTCAATAATTTATTGATCAGAGAGGATTTCTCTGGGCTTTTATCAGTAGAAAATCCAGATTGAATCAGACATTTTGGATCAAATGCGTTACTTTATGGACTTTCTTTAATATGGAAAACTTGACCTCTTTCTGACCATCGCTCCATTTCTGAGTCTTTCTGGTTTTAAATGTTTGCTCATTAGAAAATCATAAAATTGTTGGTTGAATCACAGCAATAATTTCCACAGCTGTTTGCCAACTTGCTAGGAAAGTTGTTTTATGTATTTTATATTTGAGTCACTGAATATGTAGTGGGTTGAGAAAAAAAGGTTAAAAAAAATCAATAACTAAATAGAAAATACACCCCCTATTTTTCTATCGGAGTTGGTCTTGTCTTTTGTCTTTGTTTTTTTCCTGTGTGTGTAGACGTGTTTGTTGTGTGCGTGTGTCTTCTTGCCAGTGGGGGCGCTCTCGCGCCGCTGTGGGTCTAGCGAGGAGAACGAGTTTCCTGGCTCTGGGCATGCGCGGCTCAGAATAAACGAGCTCTGCCAGAGTAACATTGTTTCAACTCGCTTCCTCTGTGATCCACAGGTAAGATAGAAGGCCACTCTCATAAGCCATGTAAAATGATCTGTACATATATAAAGATTAATTTCGGAGTCTATTGTATAACTTACATGTATAATTGCAAAGTTTTGTATTGCCGTTGATCTGTGTCGGCGTGTAGCTTGCTTTTTGTTGTTGGAGCCTTGGGGATTTTTAAATTTATTTATATCACTTGATCGGTCAGTATTGTTTGGGTAGCATTATAATATTTTTGTTTCTTATAACAGTGTATTTATTTGTGGTGGGCTTGATCTCTTTTGTGGCCGCTGTAACGGTTACAACTGACAAACGTTAAAAAAACAGTTGTAACTGACAAACGTTGGTGTGTCAGTTTACTGTGTGTTGTAGATGGAATGTTTTGTTCAGTTGGGTTATGTTAATTTAGGATTAGATTTTCTTAATTTCTTTTGCTATTATGTTATTTTATTTGAGGATTTTATTTTATTTTATTTTATTTTATTTCTTTGTGGAAACTCCGGATGTTGTTGACTGCATTTGAATTGTATTGTGGTTGTGTTTGTTTAATTGAAAATGCGCGGCTCAGAATAAACGAGCTCTGCCAGAGTAACATTGTTTCAACTCGCTTCCTCTGTGATCCACAGAAATTGGGTGCAAAGGATTCCTGTGCCTTTGCACCGCTTGATACTGGCTCAGATTCCCCTAGGTCTGGTGCCAGTAACAAATACAATCACGGACATTTCAAATATCCATGTTTTTCCTTTACTCTGATTTTGTTTTAATGAGGAAAATCAAAGTCCCTGGTGAATTAATGAATGAAACGTATTCATACCCCTTTAAATTTCTCACTCTGTTTGATTGCAGCCATTTGCTAATCTCAGAAAAGTTCATATTATTTCTCATTAATGTATACTTTTAATCAAAGCCTTGTTGACTGAGTTTAGAGTTAATCACTTCCCGGAGTGTTTTACTAATGTCCCTCTTCCGTGTGGCTCCCTGGGGTAACTCTGTCCACTTCTTGTGTGAGAGTCCCAAATTCACTATTTGCTGTGGCCATTTACATTTATGCGCTTTCCTGCCCAACAAGGCAAAAAGTCAATTTTCTCCAGTAAATTCCATTATTCACTGAGGCCAGCAAGAACATTGGGCAGTTCCACTACCCTCAAGCATTTCTCTTCATTGTAAAAATACATATGACACTTGGGAAATGTTTATGGGAGAGATATAAACCAAGCTATTTCTTTTGTGAACCGAATGATGCACAGGTTTGTGAGGCTGATACCCGAAGCCAAAAGCTGATATAAGAAGTAAGGGCGCCAGAGAACCTTACAAACTCAGATAACAGCCAAAACTGTTTCTGACGGTTTTAAATACCAACACCATTACTGACAGTTTTGTACCTTTAGTGATGAATTTTGCCACGTTTGCCTGTGAATGCATGAAGTCACTTTGAACAGATTTTTTTGTTTAAATGTGTTACACAAATACATTTGAATAGAACATTGAAATATGTTCAAATACTAAAATTCACAGCTTTGGTTATAAATACTTTTGCAGTGATCTGTGTAGCTGACACTCAATGCCTAACTGCTAGCTTGTAAGCAACTACTCAGAAATATTTCTAACATGAAAATGGTCAAACTGGGCACAAATACTTGTTTGAACAGCAAAAACAATTTAACACCATTGTAAATGCACTGTCACCTAAAGGCAGAGGGGTCTTGATGACACAATCACATATTAGAAATGGAAACTGGCTGGCTGCTAATTCAAAAATTTTTCAAAATTGCTATTGCTTTGGCATCATCATGCATTCATTAGGCTTTAAGGTGCAGAGGCGACAGGGGGATATTAACAGATTCCTCTGACCTCTGTTTAATTTCTACCGAACGAAGTCAAGAACCAGTTAAGCTAAATTGCCCCGACAACACCAGCATGCGAATAAGTCAAAAGCCTTGTTCCAGTTGAAGGCTGAGGAATAAATCTTCGGTGAAAGGTAATTGCCGACAGTTTCAGCACTTTCAGAAAGAGAAGCAGGATATCTTATTTGATGGCTGAGCTGCAGTCAGCCTTGCACCATTGGGGAACAAATGCTGACAGATTCAAAATGAAAATAATAAGCGTCAGACATAATTGGTTTCCAAAAGGAAGCCTCAATAACAGAGATGTCTTGTTGCAGCATTTTTTGGGGGCTATATTTATGATGGATTTGGTGTCCTAGTTAATAGATGATCCTTTGAAAAATTCCTTGCCTTCAAAGGTTCGGTGGCCTGAAAAAGTCTGATGGCCTCCGTGAGATTCTGTCATAATATGTTTCATAGAAATAATAGTCACTGATATTTGACTAGATCTCTCTGAACTATTAAACCGAGTTTTAAGAATCGGATGTCATTTGTGACGAGAAAGACCTTGGATATAATTGATTGTTTCACATCTATGACAGTCTAGATCTTTTGTGGAGTGATACCCAAATTTTGCCGATATACTTTTGAGTGTTTGAAGGGCAAACAAATTAGTAATTTATGTTGCTTAATACAAGAGTTTGACCAGATAAATTTCTAATGTTTATCAGCCCTATGAAGGCGACTTTGCCATGGTTCCTTTGGTGAAAACGAGGTTCACAATGTAAAACACAAGATAAAAATAACTCCTGCACCTTCATACTCGCACCTTGGGAGCGTTCCTGCAACGCTCCCCTCCTTTTGTCCAACTCTTTCTGGTCCAAAATACTGAATAAATGCCAATAGATCTATAAAAGTTTAAACTGATTAAAAAGAAATCTTGTTCATTGGCAGTGCTTTAAAAGAAGTTAAAATGGAAAGATTGTCAAAAGCTTGAAATGGAATAATAGATCTGCAGTCATGTCACTTTTTGGAGAAGCCGGTGCCTTACAATTTGGAGAGCAAAATCAATGTTGTTTTGGCAGGAAACAAATGCCCCGTGTCAGTACGTTTCCACATTTGGACCCACAGACAGTTAAACATAAGACTCTGAAAAGTGTGGCTTGCTTTTTTATGTGGAAGTTTTGAAGTTGCGGAGGACGAAACCTACCAAAACATGGTCACCCAGCTATTGGTGTCGAAACTGACCATCAAAGTAATTCTCATTGACTTTTGAGCTTCAAACGTCTGCTGGAACTCGCCTGCAGGGACAGATAAACTGCTCATTCATTCTAATGCTTTGCTGCTGTGTTGTGATGTTGATCTTTTGTGAGTCACACACACGTAGAAAACAACGTTTTCTTCAACTTGGCTATGGTTGGTCAACTTGGTTGGTTGATCAAAATGCAAATAAAATGGATTAATACTAAAGACTTCTTCATGTTAACTTAAAATGGAAAATTGCCATTTTCTTAAACTGGTTCATTGTTTCAAGTGTTATTAAAGAGATGATTTGATATAACTAAACATGCTGGGTAAACATGTCACATTTTGCTTACTTCAAATCGTAAGCCTGTGTGTTCCGCCAGACAAATGTCTACTGCCTGCCGTCATCCCTCCAGCTCTCACACACATTTGCACACGCATGCACAATCTCCCTTCTGCTACCTCATGCCTGCTCGCCCCCCAACCCTCACCCTCCGCCACCACTTTCTCCCTGGGAGACTGATGCAGTGGCTGATTGCGTGGGAAGTTCCTCTGTCATCGTTAGCAGGCCTGGACACACTTGTCAGGGGCCCCATTAGGAGAGTCCAATGAACTCTCCTTTGCCTCTGCCAGTCAGAAAGACATTCACGGATGGGTCGGAGGGCTTTTCTATGCTATGTATGGTCAAAGGCTGAGCAATTCTTGGGAATTGCTTTTTGAGGCTCTAAACCCCCGTGTCGATACGGTCAACCAGTTTAATCATTGGGTAATTAACCATTCAGGTAGCAAGGGACCAATTGCTCAAACAGATGTTGCCTGGCATCTAGAGGGATGACTTAACAGCCAAAGAGGTCCTTATCTTCTGCTGAGTCATGAATAAAATGTGTTGTGTGTGTGTGTGTTTTTTTTTCTTCCAGTGTAAGTTGATCATTCTCCATTTGATGAGACCTGAAACTTTTTCACCTCACCCCGCATGAGGACATAAAATGGAAGTCTGTATTTAGTTTGTACTCAACTTAGCGAAGGGGCTAGTTGCTCACAAAGGCTGCACTCTATCTGGTCCGCACAACTAAAGGGCACCAGCACAAATCGGTGTGTTGCAAAATCAGCAGGAAAATGTCCAGAGTATGCAAAGCAGTGCTCAACATCAGGGTCCGGGGGAGAGGAGGAGGAACCACATGGAGAAGAAGCAATTTCCAACTGAAGAGATTTCATACCAACATCTGATCATGAGCTATTCAAGCTGGTCAAACCGTCACGTCACTTTATGCCCAAGAATCAGCGATCTGTACAGCTCAGCAAACCATCAATCACTTGGCAAAATATTAGAAAAAGCTGTATACTGTACCTTCATATTTAGGGTGATATGAAGGAGTATTTTCTAAGGTGGAAGAATGAGATGCTTCTCAGGCACCGCATACTGTATGCTGTCCTGCAATATTACGATAAATCTGCCCTGCATAACATTTAAAAAAACAAAACAACTCAGAAATATAAAGGTCAAACTCATCATTTTGAGCTTATTGTAACCTTAGGAAGAGATGGAGCTTCAAATGTTCGAGAAGAAAAGGGAAACGGCAGAAAATGACTTGTTAGCATTTTTTTTGTCTATCATATTGTACATGTTCAAAAAATAAATGGGACAATTTCAAGGTGATTTACAGAACATTGGGTCATGTAACACTGTCGTTTGAAAAATGGATTTTCTGCGTCATTCATGTTTTAAGATATTCCTGTACACAGATATTCTGTACTGTTTTTGGTAGATCGGGTTTGCATACATCAGTCATCTGATGTATCATTGTGTGTGTGTATATATACAATATATACAGTTATCATTTTTTAAAACCTTAAAAAAAACTGTTCATCTGGACTGAAATGGGTTCAGATCCAAACTGATGAAACTTGAATTATGGAAGATGCAGTTATTTTTGGCCTGTTGGATAAACCTTTGCTGCTCATACATGATGCATATTTCAGTGATAACTTAGAAAGTGTCGTTGGTCCATGAAGACCTGTAAAACTCACCAATCATGCCTTTAACCCACTTCTCAGATTTAGCAGGGTTCTATTGTCCTACCATGTGTCTGGATTCAAATTTCTTTCTTTCTGTCTTTTTTGTTGATTTGTGAAGCAGTGTACAGAAAATGTCTGACCTGTTACTTTCTAAACCTTTAATTCAGTTCATTATTCCAAGTTGGGAAGCGTTTGGCAGCTCAGAGACGGCCGTCGTTTATCTCAGTCTTTCCAAATGTCCCAATTCAAAGGTACCTCAATTCAAGCTTGAAGTACCTGGAGACCAATCAGAATTGCCTGACATTTTTCCATACTAAACAGAGCAGACTGGTTGATAATGTTTTCCAGTTGAAAATGAAGTGAAATCCACATGGCTTGATTTCTCCCATTAAAAGAGTTTTTTTTTTCTTGTGCTTTATAAAACTGCTGATTCCAGGAGCATATGAGTTTGTCCATGTAAATATGTCTATTGTCATCCAAGTCTGATGGGGTGCACATGTGTTTATGATGCAAGTCAGTCCATGTATTTTGTCTCTTGAGCAATTTTCCATCTTATTTGCAAGAGGTTATTCTGTGTGTGTGACAAAACCAGATATGCTTTTGGAGCGTACAGCGGGCCTGAATGGGGGAAGCGAGTGTTTTAAAGCAAAAGCTTGGTACGTCAAGGAGATTAATGTCCTGCTATTGTCTCCAGCTCTCATCAGAACACTTTTATCTCCAGAAAATGACGGAGCTTGCACTTTTCATTATGTACGTTAGGTAGCGAGCGGCGCTTCACGCCCCGTCTCGGGCCCTTACTTCCCCTTTCACAAAAGGATTGCTTTTTGGGGTGAATGTGAATTTGGTGTGTGTGTGTGTGTGTGTGTGATTTATACATGATTAAAACTTCAGTATTTGGAGAGGAGTCTGTGTGTGTTGCTATTTGCAGGCCTTACTCGTCATTTCTGGCTTCTGAATACTAATTCAACACATTAATTGATGTTTCAGGACTTGCAAATATGGATCTGGAGAATATGGATTACTCTGGAGGGGCCATCGATTGTTTAAAGTGTCTCTGAAAAATAGGATGGCATTTGTTTTTAATTCTTCCTTCCAGACACATCACTGGTTTTTTTGGTCATGTGTACTTAGTATTAAAATGATGCGGAAGCAACACACATCAGAGAATGAAAATGTTGCAATAGGTACTGTATATGTATATAATTTTTTCCATTCAATGACTCTATTTAAAAAAAAAACAATCTGACCATCAGAGAGGTTAAATTCCTGAATTAAAATTTTGTTTTGCTTTCCTTCTGACACAGCAAAATCTTTCTTGGCATAATGTATGCTGTGAATCATGACCACACCATGCATCTAGCATACAGACTTTTTAATGAACAGAGAATACTTAAAGTAGATTGTTAACTTAAGTTAACCTTTTTACCTGGTGAAGGCTTTTACTAAAAATTTACCAAGTTGACACCATAAATATAACTCCTTGTGCTGGGAGTTATCATAAAAGGGGGCAGTTCAATAAATGTGATTAGCTGAAGGCAGCTGGAAACACTGAAAAACCATCTTCAGCCATCCCTTAATGAAATTCAAAAATAATTTATTGATTCCAAAGGGAAATTAAACTTACCTCATTAATTCAACTTCTTCAAAGAGTTGGGTGTTGGCATTAAAGATCTTTCCTAGCGGTATGTCTGAAATCGAATTTGAAGAAGCCTCTGACTGAAGACACCATTTTTCCAGGACACTCTCATGAAGCGGATGGTCATGGTTGTCCATAATTTTCTTCATCCTTCTTTGCATTATCTCCAAACGTTATACAGTCGACCCCAAAACATAACCAGCATTCTTTATCAGGATTTTGAGCCTTTTTATGTTTCTGGGTCTGATGCTGCTACACCAACAGCTGCCTGCAGAAGAGATGAGACCTTTAGATTCCTCAAAAATTACATTCTCCTCTGCCCCTTCTTGTAGACGGCCTCCCTACTGCATCTGCAGTCTGGTGTTCAGGTGAACACAAGGGTATTCATATTCCTCAACCATCTCCACTTCTTCTGCCATGATGGGAACAGTGTTTGAGCTAATCCTGTTCCTCCTGAAATCTACAATCATCACATTTCTTTTGTTCACATTCAAGATGAGACGATTGTTCCCACACCGATACACAAAGCAGTTCGCCAGTGTATATTAGAATTATTTTTAAATCAGTTGTGGTTTATCATGTTGTGGCTGAAATTAATTTTCAAACATGCTGCGTTTTGGAACAAATAAGTGTGGAATCAACTTCCAGCCTTTCAAAACCAAAAAACAAAGCACTTTATAGCTTATTAAAAAATGATGGCATTCATCATTTGACTGGGTCTAAATAAGATTTGAGGCAGGTGCAATATTAAGGGATTCAAAGGTTTTCAAGACCTGCTTAAGGGATTGTTTTAAAAGATCACGTTCCTGGGTCCAAACTTGTGGTATTTGTAGAAGTTCTAGTGCCAAGGTTGCCAGGTGCTTGAATGGCACACTGGATAAAGACTGTGCTTTGGTCTCGATGATTCTTAGTTCAAGACCAGCATGGTTTTAAAATTTCACAAGGAAAACTGACTATGTGGTATTTGTAGAAGTTCAAGCATCAAGGTTGCCAGTTTCTTGGATGGCACACCGGATAAACACTGTGCTTTGGTCCAGATGATTCTTAGTTCAAGACCTGCATGGTTTTAAATTTTCACAAGGAAAACTGACTATGTGGTATTTGTAATATCTTTTTCTACAACCCAGGATGAAAAAAAAGTCAATGTGTAGTGAAACTTTACGAAAAAATACAAAACCTTTTTCCTTGCTGTTAATCGCCATAAAAGCATTTCAGCCAGAAATAAAATCAAAGGATGACAGTGAATCACATTTGTGGTATTTGTAGAAGTTTGAGCGTCAAGGTTGCCAGTTGCTTGGATGGCACAGTGGATAAAGACTGTGCTTTGGTCCTGATGGTTCTTAGTTCAAGACCTGCTTAAGACATGGTTTTGCTGTAAAATATTGTTAGGATGAACAGGTAATTCCCCCCCTCCAACCCGGGGGGGGGGGGGGGATAAGGGGGGGGGGGGGTGCAGGGGATAAGAAGAGTAGGGAGGGAGAGGAGGAGGAGAGGGAGGGACAAAAAGAGTAGGGGGGGTGGGAGAAGAAGAGAGGGGGCTAGGAGGGGGGGGGGGAGAGGAGAAGCGAGGGGGCTAGGAGAGGGGGGGACAAAAAGAGTAGGGGGGGTGGGAGAAGAAGAGAGGGGGCTAGGAGAGGGGGAGACAAGAAGAGTAGGAAGGAGAGGAGAGGAGAGGAGAGGAGGGGACAAGAAGAAGTAGGGGAACTGGAAGAGTGTCCCCCTCCCCCCCATAGGGGGGGAGGGGGACACTCTTCTAGAGAGGGGGACAAGAAGAGTGTCCCCCTCCCCCCGTAGGGGGGAGGGGGACAAGAGTGACAAGAAGAGTGTCCCCCTCCCCCCGTAGGGGGGAGGGGGACACTCTTTATGTTACCTGTTCATCCTAACAATATTTTCCAGCAAAACCATGCCTTAAGCAGGTCTTGAACTAAGAACCATCGGGACCAAAGCACAGTCTTTATCCAGTGTGCCATCCAAGCAACTGGCAACCTTCACGCTCGAACTTCTACAAATACCACATAGTTAGTTTTCCTTGTGAAAATTTAACACCATGCAGGTCTTGAACTAAGAATCATCAGGACCAAAGCACAGTCTTTATCCAGTGCGCCATCCAAGCAACTGGCAAACTTGGAGCTCGAACTTCTACAAATACCACATAGTCAGTTTTCCTTGTGAAAATTTAACACCATGCAGGTCTTGAACTAAGAATCATCAGGACCAAAGCACAGTCTTTATCCAGTGTGCCATCCAAGCAACTGGCAACCTTGACGCTCGAACTTCTACAAATACCACATAGTCAGTTTTCCTTGTAAAATTTTAAAACCATGCCTTAAGCAGGTCTTGAACTAAGAACCATCGGAACCAAAGCACAGTCTTTATCCAGTGTGCCATCCAAGCAACTGGCAACCTAGACGCTCAAACTTCTACAAATACCACAAATGTGATTCACTGTCATCCTTTGATTTTATTTCTGGCTGAAATGCTTTTATGGCGATTAACAGCAAGTAAAAAGGTTTTGTATTTTTTCGTAAAGTTTCACTACACATTGACTTTTTTTTTCATCCTGGGTTGTAGAAAAAGATATTAGACTCTTTATGAGGACATTAGTTACAAAGCAGATAACACCCAATTTTTACAACAAATGCTTAATGTCACTGACCCACCTGTTATATCTTCATCTCTCCTGACAATATTTTCCACAATGTTGGGAGTGCAAATTTGAGCATTTCTAATGAAAACATTACTTTTCGTTTGTCCTGTTTACAAAAAAGTTGGGAGAACTCCAACTTTTAAAGGTCGGTGTCTGTCGGAAACAGGACTTGAACCTAGTCTATGATGGTGTTGAGGCGGTGAGCGATGGTGAGAACGGTACATTCCCTGAACTTATCCCGGATGGTTTTCTGAATCAGCTCGTCTGTCCTGCAACAACAAAGATGATCTGATCGGGCCTCCGTGTGTCCGTGTGTGTGTGTGTGTGTGTGTGTTTCTCTCCGTAGCGTACCGGGGGTCCACTTTGGCCGTGGCCTCGTCGATGATGAGGATGGGGTTCCTCCTCAGGACGGCCCTGGCCAAACACACCAGCTGCCTCTGACCCGCTCTGAAGTTGGAGCCGGACTCGGCCAGAACCGTCTCCAGCTTTCCCGGCAGTTCCTCGGCTACGGACTTCAGCTGGACCTGAAGGAGACGGGAACGTCGCCGACGGTCGTGATGTGACGCGGTTACTAAAGAAGATGTGGTGAACACTCGCCTCCTCCAGAGCTTTCCACAGCTCCTCGTCAGAGTGCCGGCCGAAGGGATCCAGGTTCTTCCTCAGCGTGTCGGTAAACAACACCGGGTCCTTCAGATCGGAGGGAAAACAAAGACAAAAGAACCGTTAATGATCCTCTCTAGTTCTGTGCTGCAAGGCTGAACTAACTGATGCACTGATGTGCAACACAATATCTACTGTAAATCACCCTAAAATTACTCATTTCTTTGTTTGTGTCACTATTTGGCACTTTATTTAGTTTTCGATTTACTCAGAGGGAAGAGCTCACAATAATGTCCTAAAGTAAGAGCAGCACAGGTTCAACATATTTCACTCAAGTTACTGTAAAAAATAGACGTCCAATAAATTATTTCACAGTAAAATTGTTTTTTGATACAAACTCTACTCAAGTACTGAGTAGCTGATCAAATGATCAATCATTTAATAATTAAAAATTACATCATCAGAGAAACCGAAATTTAAAGTTACATGTAGATTTTAAGGAAAACCAGCCCAATTTTTTGTGGGAGTAACAACAAATAACTACGTCAGGCAAAGTCATTCTTAGAAAAATCAGTTTCTTTCAATTTAAACCTGATGAAGCTTTAAGAAAAACTAACTGTGTGCGTCTGTGTTTGGTGAATATCTGGTTAAAAGATGTTTAAGGATTGAAAATTCTGATATTTTTATTAAATTGCTCAAGTAAAATTAAAAAGTATTGCTTGTAATTGTAAATGTCACTGTTTGTTTGGTTGAGTTTTTTGGTTAACGTTGTGTTTTTCTGTGTACTTCCTCCCTGTTTAAACCTGAATGTTGTCCAGTTCCACTAAAGTCAAAGAAAATGGCGACAAAGAAAAACAGCAACACTGATTTTAAAAAGTTACATTTTAAGTAGCTTAAAGCAGCATTGACAACAATAATTTCCAGAGCAGACTGTAGATAACTCTTGGTGGTAAATCTTTGACCGGCTGAACACACAGCGTGTGTGTTTGGGTCCTGAAGAACCTGGTCCAGATATTCCTGTTTTTGAGTTTTCGCTTAAAAAGCAGCAAAAAAGGAAAATTGGCAGTATCAGCAAAAAACTTTGAAATCGGTGCATTCCTGGAGTGACAAAATAGAATGATAAAAAAAGATACTTAGGCAGAAATTGGCCTTAAGTTTGACTGATTATCATGAAGTTTGTGGGTTTTAATCTAAAAATCCTAAATTAATCATGTAGATCCACTTCATTAACAGACCAAGATCTGAACCCACATCCTTTGTATCTGAGGTCTGATGCCTTAACCTGTGGACCACATGACCTTCTACGCTTTGCCAGTTTCTCGTGGCGCATTTATCTTTTCAGGTGTCAGTATTGACTGGAAAAGGCTGACAAAATAGACATTCTTTCCAGAATTTGAACCATTTTGAACCATAATATCTAAAATATGGAGCAACTTATTAGATGTGCAAAGATAGTTTTTGTGATGCCATTCATCAAAATGTAATGTTACTGGTTTTCTCAATTGTTTACTGGGTGGTGTTTTCATGACTGTGTAGTTTTGTGTCTTTATGATATAAAGCACTATGAACTGTCTTGTTGCTGAAATGTGATATACAAATAATCTTGAATGATATTTAAAACTGAAGAGCGTGTTTACTTGCAGAGCATCTGATTAAATCAGTCAATCCAGGTGTGGTGGTGCAGGTAGTCACACCTTTAAACTGAGAGTCATTAGTTAAACCTGTCACTCAATGAGCAGTGAAACTACCCCGAAAGTCATTCATCTGTCACTTGTTACATGAAGATCAAAACACCTCAACATATGTCATTAAAAGTGTGAACGATCATGTGGTCAACAGGTTAAAGCATCAGACGACAAGTACGAAGGACAAGAGTTCAAATCCTGGAAAGAATGTCTATTTTGTTAGCCTCAATCAGTCACTATTGACAGCAGAAAAGATAAATGCGCCATGAGAAACTTCTAAAGTGTAGAAGGTCATGTGGTTAAGGCATCAGACCTCAGATGCAAAGAATGTGGGTTCAGATCTTGGTCTGCAAATGAAGAGGATTTTCATAATTAGTTTGGTATTTAATGGGATTTTTAGATTAAAACACCCAAAGTTCATCATAATCAGTCAAAATTGAGGATTAATGTTGAGAAGAACTTGATTTCTGCTTAATTTTGTTGTTTTTTTTATCAATCTATTTTTACTCCAGGAATGCACCGATTTCAAAGTTTTTTGCTGATACTGCCGATATTCCTGTTTTGCTGGTTTTCAAGCAAAAACTCGAAAACAGGAATATTGGCAGTATCAGCAAAAAACTTTGAAATCGGTGCATTTTTACTCCAGGAATGCACCGACTTCAAAGTTTTTTGCTGATACTGCCGATATTCCTTTTTTGCTACCTTTCAAGCAAGTGTAGTTTTGACTGCAAATATATCAGTAAACTTGAAATAAGGGATCCTTATTTAGCTAGAGCTAGAACATAATAATAAAAAACAATTAAGCTTCATTTAAAAAATATATACAACTGTCATAAACAAAGATGATTTTATTTTTACCAGAATATTTCTCTACCGCCCTCTTGTGGTCGCAGCTGATAATGATCCATCTAGCAAGCAAATGCTAAGATGACGTTCGGCGTCCAAACAACAATGAGAAGAATGATGGATGAAAAAGCCAAATGTGAGCACAAATTTTAGAAATTATTCAATACACAACTTATTGTTTCTATATTGTGTTTCACATCTTTCAGAAAGTAACCAATAATAATTACTAAATGTCTATAATACTTGTGTTTTTCTTTACATAAGTTCTAAACAAATCAAATCATAAAAACGCTGATGAATGCAGAATACAGACCACTTCTGTACAACCAAGGTGAGCGTAACCTCGGCACCTTTAGCTAAACTCCTTTTAAAATCTGTTGGTTTTAACATTAACTGACCTATAGGACACACACACACACACACACACACACACACACACGCACACACACACACACACACACACACTGACCTGCTCACAGAAATGTTATAATACAGTGAAGTAAAGTGTTTGGTTCAGATAACTGAACCCTGACTTCCTGAAGAAACTCAGAGTTTGTTGAATCTCACTTCTGTTCTGAAATGCTTTTTGTTCTTCAGAAACTTTTCATGTCTGGAGAAACCGTTGAAGCTCCATCAGAACCCAAACTGCAGCGAGTTCAGATCTGAACCAGAACCTTGACTCGACTCAAACCAGCCGACACTCTCCCGCTGGAAACCTCGCCCTCCATGTCTGCTGGTGGCGCATTCATGTTTCACTGGAAAACGCCAGACTCTCTGAGAAGATGACGAATTTCTCCAGAAACCTCTAGGATTCCCTGAACTCGTTTGTCCAGACCAGAACTTTGTCATGTTGACACAGAGTGCTGCATTAGACACCAGACAGATAAAACACTGTTTTTAAATCAATCAGATTAATGTGTTTTTGCTCCACTTGGGGCTGTATATTTACACTTTTAAAACTTGTTGGGAGTTTTTCAGTTCTTCCAGCTTCAACTGAGAAGCTGAGTTGATGCTTCTGAGTACGATTCGCATATTTAAAAGCGAATCGTGTCGAATTTCCAGCACCAGGCTCACTTATAGAAGTGAGGATTTTTCTGTCCTAATTTGAAAATGAAATGAGAAAAAAACTGGAAACAAAAACAAGATAAAAAAAAACACAGAAGGTGCAAAAAACCTGCAGCAGCCTCATCTTGTTTATGTCAGCTAATGACGTCATCATTTACAATAACAAATAGCCCATAAAAGCATCACTTTGACCCAGAATCTACCTGTCTGGTTACATGATGTCTCCCTCTTGTGGCGGAACCTTGAACTGCAGTACGAATTCATGAGAGAAAAGTGACATTCCTGCAACAACAGACAACTTTAGCATCAAAATACACAAAATATATCAAAGAAGGATGTGAGACTGTATGAAATGGAGTAAATTAGAATAAAAAAAATCATTTTTAATGACTAAAGTAGCTTTGATTTGCAAAAGCTAAATGTTTTCAACGGTTATTAGTAGAATAGTGCTACCAACTTACTATATGTAGCAAAACCGTTTTGAGGGAAAAAAAACAACCAATAGATTAGAATGATTTTTTTGAACCACATTTCGGCTTTGGGATGATAATTATTGTCAAGAAAGACTCAAACTCCAGTGGACTGTTGTGATATATTCGTTAATCCCTATACATATATTTTCCCTCTTTAACATTGCACATTACTGTCATCATTTCTGGACAGAACAGACAGATGGTGTATTTTGGTCAGACCACAATTAAATTAATAAAAAATAATCAATAAATAATAGAAAAATCTTATCCACACAATCACATAGAAATTTCTACATATTGAATACAACAATGTAACAGGACAGTTATTCCAGTGTATCTGTACAAATAGATTTTCACATATTTTTTTGCACATATTTCACATACTTTATGATATATTTACTGCACTTGTGGCCAACATGAAGTGACGAGTTACAGTCGTACCTCTGGTTCTGAGTTTTTAAAGGTTCCCCAGAGTGATGATAACAAAAAAAACCCGGGTTTTTTTGTCCAGGCGTCTTTTATCCTCGTTTGGATAAATCCCCGGCTGCAACAAGCTCCTTCTCTCTTGTGTCCATGAAACAGTGGCAGACAATATCTATGTTATGAAGCCAACACACTTCACATTTTTACTGCAGAGGAAAACGAGTCAGTTAACATGAACAAACACTCCAGTAAACAGTGACGCCAGGGCTGCTTTAGTCTTTTTTCATGTCCTTTTTTCTTACCAAATGCACCTTGTGACAAAAAGACAAAATTAAGGCGATTAAAATGCCTGCAACAGAAAAATAAGACATTTCCAGAAATTTCCTCTGCAAAATCTGCCACTTAGAGAATCTAGAAGGCTGCACTTAGGCTTTAAATTTGGTTTTTAAACTAAATTTGTCATAAAATTAAAAATATTATGGATTATGTCTTGGATTTGATGCTAAAAATCTGAGAAATGCTGTTTAACCATTTGGATTTTATTCCAAGTATTTTAGTTGACTTCACTCATGTAGAGCTAATGAGCATTTCATTCAGAAAAGAAAAACAAATCTACACACAGCACAAGAAGAAGCTCCTACTTTTTTTAGCTAAACTTTTCCTTTTTGTAAAGCTCAACATTTCCTGGATAAATTAGTTTGCATTGATTGTGTATTATTGCTGATTTCAGTAAAGATCAGCTTCATGCCTCGCGCAGCAAATTAAATGTAAATTTAAAGAGGGTTAGAACTGTAGTGCAGCTAGCTGTTATAGGAGGGTAGAAAAGAAATGCAGCTGTTAAAAAGTCTCATAAGCCATTAACTCAAAAATGATATGAAAAAAGCCTTTTTTTATATGATGATTTAAAATTTCTCCCTATAAACACAATATGTATGAATCCAACTTATCAAAAATTGTAAAACAAAACAAATTCTTAAGGAGGAAAATACTTTTTCACAGAACTGTAGCTGAAAACGTGTCAGGAATGATGCGTTCATTTGAAGTATTGAGACGTTTTCCGCCTCAATCAAACTAAACCAAACTCCTTGAGTTTAAACCGATAACGTACTGAACTTTCCTACTTACTTTCTGACTTCGTCAAACCGACAGCGATTCGATCCTGGTCCCTCAGCCCATTTTCAACACAGATTCACATGCATCTGCAACTTTTCACCCAAACAAACGGTACAGTGTACTCCCCACGCACGAAGACCCACAGAAACGCACGGTAAAGCTGGACGCACACTGCGTGTGAGTTTTGTTTGTGCCTACACCCAGGAGTCGGGGGACCCGGTGAACTTGTTGGCCCTGTTGGAAGGCCTCCGCGTGGTGGAGTAGAAGTCCACGTAGTTGGTGTTGGCTTTGAATCGGAGCGACTGGGTGGCGTAGCCGTCGGGCGAGGACGGCAGGTGGACCGCTTCGTCCTCGTAGCGCTCCTCGCCGTAGCCTTGAGGCGACGACAGGTACATTCTGTAGCTGTTGTAGTTCTTCCTGTCGGGTTCGTCGTAGAATGGCTCTGGATGCTACGAGAGAAATACTGGAGTGAAATAATTGTTTCCACACCAAGTTGAAAGAAATATCCTTCAAAATCCATAAAAATAGGTTCAATTTGGAGATATTTGAAGGATCAATTGACTAAACTCCAAATGTGCTTGCTAACATTGGCTAAAGTGTAAACTTTTCTTACCTGTGATCTTCTTATATCCTCTCCTGACTGGGAGGAATATGTCCCAATAAAATAGGGAGTTTTCTTGTCTGACCCTGCCAAAAGACATTAAAACAAATTAGCATTAAAACAGTAGGGCAGGTGTGTCCAAAGTGAGGCCCAGGGGCCATTTGTGGCCCTTGAAATTATTTTGTTCGGCCCCAACCACAAGTAAAGATTGGTACAAATTGGCCAACAAAATATAAACAATTGATGCCCACAGACATTTAGAAATGGTCTTTTTCCATTAATAAGGTAACAGTTCAAAGCCCTTTTTATGTTTTTGATCCTTAATGATAAACAGATTTTATAAAAAAAAGAAAATAGTAAGTAAGCTCAACTTAAATAATAATAATAATAATAATAATAATAATAATAATAATAATAATAATAATAATAATAAATCACAAAGTATTTTTAAAATTTTTAATTTGATTAATTTTGTAGCTAAACTAGCCAGTTTTGGCTCCCTGGGGAAACAGTTTGGACACCACTGCATTAGGAGCTCAGGTACACAACCCTGAGGAACGCCAAAATACCAACCTGTGTACTGCCGTTTGTGTAAACTGTCTCCATAATATGTGTCGAGTTGCATAGATGACTGCGCCCTCTGGTAGTTTGAGCTGTGTCTTCTTATCCCGAGCATGGCGGGCGAGGATGTTGCACTGCCACCTGGTGGTGAACACAAAACAGGAAATGTTTACCTTAAAGTTAGGGTAAAATATGGAGGATTATCTCACATTTCATACCTGACTGGATGACAGGGGACATCTGCAGAGGGCTGGTGGGCAGGGTCGGCTGGGAACGGTAGCGGTCTCTCTCCAGGGTGGACACAGGGGTGACAAAGTGAGTGTAGTTCCATCCGTCCTGTTTGCATGTGACACATCACAACAAGAAGTCAAATTCACTGGGAAGATCCAGCTTGAAACTGGAATGTTTTAAACATAAAGGGTAACCTTTGTTAAATATTCCACCCACCTGTTTATAGAGACTCCTCAGCTCTCTGTATTGCCACAGTGTGTTCAACACCTGAGCAGCAGCCTTTACTACTTTCATTGAGTACCTGTAACACCATAACATATGAAGAACCTTATTTTACTTTCTGTGTACCCAAAAGAGCCAATACCAAAAGAAGCAAATAATCAAGAAAATATATTTTTTAAATTATGTGACCAATGTTTTCTACATACCAGGATATACAGTATGATCGTTGGGTTTGCCATACCGGTTTATACAAGCATTGATTTGCTATGTTGGATTATATGAATATTGGGCTTGCCATACTAGATTTGCAGCCATTGGGTTTAGCTGTAATAAATAAATGATATGAAGATGGAATTTCCATTTTGCACTATTTGAGCATTTGGCTTGCCGTACTGAAGAATATGAGCCTTGACCTTGCCATATATGGTCATGTGAGAAATCGATTTGCTATGCTGGAGTAAATGGACATTGTGTTTGCCGTAGAGGAAAAGGTGCAGGATTTGCTGCACATGATTACTAGGTATTTAACTTGCCATACTGGACTTTTTGATTGTTGGACTTGCTGTACTAGATTATATGAGCACTGGGCTTGCCAAACAGCTTGCTCCCCACTTCTGTTAATCATCATGTGCCTGATGCACTTTCTGCCCTTCAACCATCTTTAATTAAAAGTTCAGCCTCTGTTTTTACCCTTTCCCTCGTCCTTTGCTGATGTCCACCAGCTTCTCGATGCCGCCGCTGTCGGCCAGAGCTTTGGCGTTCTCCATGTTGCGGCTGGTGACCTCATGCAGCGTGCAGCACACCGATGCCACCGTGTCGTCGGACAGCACAGAGGGAGTGCCGCCCGGCAGCCGGTTCACCAGGTCCCGCATGGCGTACTTTCCTGACATATTCAGACATATTCATCTCATACAGTTGCTGCTTCTCCAGTTTGTCTTCTGACTGTGTGTGCGTACCGATCAGCTCCTTGTTGCGGCTGTCCAGCGCCATGTTTCTGAGTGCGGTTGCGACGGAGCAGACCACCCGATCGTTGTCCATCCTCAGCAGCTCCACCAGGATGGGCAAACCTTTCTCTTTACGCACTGCGGCTCGGATGTAGGCGGAGAACTGCAGATAAAAACACAAACTGATTTCCATATGACTCAGTTTACTTTTCCTGAAAATGAAGAACGGTCAATTACTTTTTAAAAATTTATTTTATCTATATTGAGTCACAAGAAAACAAAATTTACAAAACATTTAGTCACAATAGCATAATACCAATTTCGATATTTCAGAAGAATAAGTAAACCTGTGCATCAAAATAAATTAAACAACCATTACAACTCTATTTCCAGAAGTCCAGATTTAAAGGAACTCAGTGTTTTGGGTGTTTTACAATTTTCTGGAATTTAAATAAGTGTCAATTAATGTGCATTAAATCACATTAAATGTTCGTCCATCCAGGTATCTATTGTTTTTTTTTCCTTTATTGTGTTACTTTTTTAAACTTCTTGAGCTTGAGAATATCTTGTGAGGCATTATTTATCTCTTTTCTGTATTATTTTGTAGCAGGACAGTCTCAAAAGTAAAGAATGATGAAGTGAGATGTTCTACCTTCCAGTTTCCAGCGGAGAGGTTCTGCAGGGAGCCGGCGGCGCCCTCCAGGGTGGCCGGGTTGGAGCTCTCAGCCAGCAGGTTGAGGTACGGCTTCACCACCATGGGGTGCCACAGCAGCTCCGCCCCCCTCAGAGACTGGCAGAAACCTGGGATGGGGCCGACGCCGTCCCACTGCAGGGCGGAGAGGACGTCAATAAACCTCTGAAATCCGATCAGGAAACGACTCTTTCCTCCGCCGTCGTACCTTGCCTTCGGCCCAGCCGCCCCTCTTCCTGCCGCGCCGTCTCTTCCCCCAGCACAGGTAGTCCAGCTCCTTCACCGGCGAGGAGAAACCCAGCAGGGTGTCCAGCTCCTGGTTGCCAAGGAGACGGGAGGACGGCATCTCCACCTCCAGGCGGTACGAGAGGTTCCTCAGGGTGCAGACGCTGTTCTCCACAATCTGAACAGGAGAAACGTTTTTCTATTAAGAATAATTCACCCATCGGTTTGCTTTGTTTTCTTCTTCACAAATTATAAGTTGAGCCTGAAGGTGGCGCCACATGAAAATATTTGGAAAACTTTAATCCAGTAATTGCCAAAAGATCAACTTTGTTTTGTTTTACTTTTAAGCAATACATATATTTGTTCTTATCTGAAGTTTCTAGAAACCACGTAAAGTTTTTATTTCTATAAATGTTTAGGATCAAAGCTGAAGGTAAAATCTTTCTGCTGGAACAAATCAGGCTTTTGGGTTAACATAAAAAAATACATTTTGATCTGATTAACTCAATAAAATCTAACTGTAGTTTATATTTATAGATGTTTTGCATAAACCACCAGTATTAGACTCCCCAATATGAATATCTGAGTCCACCATTAATAATAAATAAAATACATTTTCTAAAAAGTTCAGATTGTTGATCTGCTAAATAAATTATTTTCTCCACAAAGTTTAGTTACATTTTACATGAGTAATATAAACTAGTATTTATATAAACCATATGGATAAATCTTAGACAACCTTTGATGAAAACAACAACAAAAAACTGTCATGACTGAATTATTAAATAATAAAAAAAGAAATTTGATCATATTAGAGGTTAAAATGCAAGTGCGAGCTGAAGTGCTTCTTCATCACAGTTTGCTGGGTGACAGTGTTCAGCTGAGTTCGTCTCATCCTCAGCCTCTCCTGCTGGGAATAAACTGAGAAGCGTGGCGGCGGCGGCACCTTGCTGTCGTAGTCCGACGTGTTGACGCAGGCCTTCAGGATGTGCAGCAGCGAGTCGACCAGGCCTTCGCAGCAGCGCAGCTGGCTCCTCGCCTCCTCCCCCGCCGAGCTCAAGTTCCTGACACACAAACACACACCGGCGGTTCAGACGGCGCTGCAGTGCGCGGGTTCCCCCACAGGGTGGCCAGAAACCTGCCCGGATACAGGAGAGGAGAGAGCCGCCCCTCCAATAGGAGCGGAAGGAGAACGACCGCACAGCAGCACTGAACTCCCACAATGCATTTCTATACCATTAATCTACAGCTGCACATCAGCGTGAATGAAGAGAAGAGCTGCAGGCTGCAGAGGATGGAGTTCACTCTCTGTGAGATTCACTTCAGCTAAACTTTGGATAAACACACTTCACACTTTAAAGCAGCTGATTTTTTCTCCTTAAATTAATTAGCAAGCAAAGCTTTTAAATGAGACGCATCGACACTTCACAGCTGCATAAAATCTGCAGCGTTATGGCATCGTTAAGATGACAAATAAATCCAGATGGAAGTGATCATTGTAATAAAACATCAAGCAGCTCAGCAGCTTAACGAGGCAGAATCAAAATAATTGACTTTTTCTTTTATGTTATAACTACAAGCTTGAAAAAGTGAGATTTTATGTGACAGACAAAAACAAAGTGAAGCATATTAGTCAGGTAGAAGATAAAAATACATAGTTTTCAAATTTTTTTTACAAATAATCTAAAATAGTGTGATTTATATTGATATTTATGCACCCTGATACATTAGTTTACAGCTGTAAAACTATCAGCTTTAAACTAAAAGTTTTGTAAAATAGTGAGATTAAATGGAGGGCATTTGTGAACATCAAGTTTTTCCACAGATCTTTGAATGGATTTAAGTGTGGACTTTAACTAGACCATTCTACCATGATCTAACCCATTTGTCTGTTTATCCATAATTTATATTTTTCAATTAAAACAATAAATAATTTCACTGTGAGTCAATTCTTTTCTATTTACCTGCTCAGCAATAAATTAAAAATGCAACATTTTAACAAAACAGTAAAAAAAGAGAAGAAATTCTTGTAGATCTAAAAAAGGGTAAAAGAAAATACAAGAAAGTTAAAAGTGCTTCTGCAAGACTTTATGTATACTTTTAATACAGTTCCAACATTTAGTTTAGGTTGTGAGGGTGCGTTTGGTTCGCGGCTCACCTCAGACAGCCGGTGGTGTTGCGCAGCAGCATGGAGGACTGGAACTTGACCTTGTGTTCGTCGCGGTGGGAGGCGGTGCTCCAGCCCGAGTGGGGGATGACCACCGTGTTGGTCAGCGTGCTCAGAGCGTCGCGGATGATGGTCATCTTCACCGCGTCGCACGAGGAGAGGTTCCACAGGACGCCTGACCAATCAGAAACAAACGTTGAGATCTTGCACTTGGATAGTTGCATTAGAAACAAGATCAGAAACAATTGGCTTCCTTATAAAACAGGAAAGACGAAGTGATGCTTTAAAGGTGCAGGTACATTTGTGAATGTTAAGCACTGTGCCTGGAGTTGTTGAAGAGCATCTTCAAAGAAACGGATCACCCTGTTCTGTAATCATCCCAATCCAGAGCTGAGTGTTTAAGAGTAGCAGCTCTCAGTGAAAGGACTCTCCTCTGTGTTTCTAGCAGCTTCAGATCCGCTGGTGCTCGACAGTATGTGCCGAGCCGTCGGCGCCTCCTGTTTCCAAAGCACATTATCTGAGCATCTGTCCCGGCGGCTGTGCCGAGATCTGCTCCGCCAACAGTGTGCGGCGAGTGTTTAAGCCTCTGCCACTCTCACCTCCCACCGAACAGCCAATCCACGGATTAATGCGCCGCCTGCGAGCCAGCCAGCCGGTCAGACGGAGCCGCAGAGCGACGCGCAGTCATCGAGCTGGCCAGCTGGCCGACAGACCTCGCTAGCAGGAGAACTCCCACGTACATCACAGCGGGATTTCAGAGTGTCACGTTAACGTTTGGAGGCAGAATTTGGTCATTTGGGTGCTGAAATCAAATGTCTGATATAATAAATATCCATAAAGCTTAAAACTCCTGAATTAGTCCAATAATTTGATTGGAAGCAAGGCTGAACTCACCGAGACTATCAATTGTTCAAGCTGCATGTTTGTGCAGAGAAATATTTTAACCCTTTCGAATCTGGTTGTACTTCACTAAATATATATATACTGTATATACTGTATGTATGTATATATATATATATATATATATATATATATATATATATATATATATATATATATATATATATATATAATCTACATATAGAGTGAGGTTTCATTGCAAGGTTCCAATACTAAATAAATAAATAAAAAAAGAAAAAAAAAACGTTTTATTATATATATTACTATAATATACTGTATATATATATATATTTTGCATTAAACAACAAATAAATATATATATTTTTTTATCATATAAATTATGATTAGTGTTATTTTTAACAAGTCTTCATAAATAAGTAAAATAAATAAAAAACATGAAAATTGATTTTAAAAATAATTCTAAAAATATACATAAATGTATTTTTTATTATTTATATATTTTGTTTAACTAGTTTTCATGTTTTTTTTGTATATCATTTTATTTTTAATGTATTAGTGGGAGTATTACAGCAAAATCTCGCTGAATATGTTCATATTAAGTCTGCAGTTGAACGACAAAAACGCCTGTCTGTCAAAAAATTGTTTAGATAAGAGTAAGGAGGCATTTCGGAGACCAACTTAATTCTGATTGGTTAGTGTCATAAACAGGCTCCGCCTTATGATCCAAATAAGGCAACAGGGGCAAAGAGTTAATCAATTGCCCCACTGCAGAATAATGTAATGATGTATTTGTTTTTAAACTGTTTCCATAATTTAATCAATGTAAAATACATCAAAAATTATATCAAATTATGTCATATTGTATCAAACTGTGCTGTAACATTTTGCATCGCATCAAAACTTGTATATTGTATCAACATATCAGATTGAAACATGTTGTAACAACAAAGGAAGCTACAATATTCTGGATTGTATCAAATAGTATCGCAGCACATACATGATGTAGCTGCAGATAGCTAAGTGGCGCAGAGTTAGCCGACGCTAACAGGCGTACCGGTGACCAGCTCCCGAACTTCGTTGTCTGTGGTTTTTCTGAGGAGGCGCAGCAGAGCGGGAACGCCGCCGCAGTTCCTCAGCGCCACCTTGTTGTTGTCGGTGGCTTTGCTGTACACCAGGTTCCTCAGAGCTCCGCAAGCGCTCTTCTGGACCTCAGGCGTCTTGTGATCCAGCAGGTCCACCAGGTGCTGGATCCCTCCCAGGTGGCAGACCTGCAGATCCAAAACCAAACTGTTGAGTTTGTGTTATTCTTAAAATACTAATCGACTGTTTGTGCTTAAAACTTTTACTCCAAATATAAATATGTTTCCTCTCCTTTTCTTCTTCTGAGTTTAAATTGTAGTTGAAATTATTTGATTCTGCTGTCTCTAAAAAACTAAAAGCTCATTTTAGGGCTGCATCTAACAATTGTTTTAGTTATTGATTAACTTATTGATTATTTCGGATGAAAAAAAATAGTACACTTTCATTTTACCACTTAAGCCTTTTTATTGCAATATTTGAAATACATTAGAAGATGCAAATAACTGAATTCTTTTTTAATAAAGAAAGTAAACATTTTAGTTAAATTAAGCAATAATGCATAATTTCTTTAGGCTTTGTAATTTGTAGCAAAGGATGCATCTGTTTTTTACAGAATTGAACCAAGTGAATCTAAAACTGTCACTTTAGGAATTATAAGTAGGTCAATTGACAGACAAAGAAGGTATTTTAATCTTAAATGCAAAACGTATGTATATATTGTACAGCTTTTGCTTAATTTCTACTCTAAGAGCGTTTTTTTTCAGTCTGCATACTGCAGTTGACGAAGTATATAATCAACTAAATTAGGTGATTATTCTTTCACTGAACGATTGTGATTAATCATAATTAATTTTCAAGGAAATTAAAAGCCTCCTGCATATGAAGCCACAGTGAAAACGTTAGCTGCAGGATTTCAGTGCTGAGAAAGTTGGCACCGATGTCAGGTGAAGTTTTCTTTGGAGCAGATGGTGCTTTGGCTCTGAATCTGGCTGCCTTTCCTAAAAAGTCAAATTTAAACTTTAAAGGCTTAGAAACAGCCAGAGCAGTGATGCATAAAGGAAAGTAGAATGAAAAACATCCTGAAAAGCTGGTGTAGAGAAATATAACCGCATTTACTTCATGAAACTCCAACAGCAGCAGGTTTTCTCAGAGTGACGCTTGTCGTGATGCGTCGTCTTATTTTTAGCCAGACCGCCGCCCAGCATGCCTCGTCACCTTACCTCCACCTTCACCCTGTTGTCTCCGTAGCACAGGTGTTGCAGGTAGGCGGCGGCGTTGGCCTGGACGGAGGGGAAGTGATGCTGCAGCATGTGGATGACCTCTGGCAGCTCCGGGTCTCGCCACGCAAACTCCCTGAACACAGACAACATCATGGGTCAGTTTGTTGCTTTGGATGTTGACTCCAAAAGCTAAACATATTTTTTTATAAGATGCTCTAAATATTTTCCATGTCAAAACATTTCTAGTGCAGTTTCTGAGCACCTGGGGTCCTTGTGGATGCTTTCGATGGACGGCGTGCGAGTGATGACCCGGTCCACCAGCGCCGAGTGTCTGTGGGAGTACACAGGCTCGGTGGACACCCTGATGGAGTCGACGAACGCCGCCGCTGAGCTCAGCCCGTAGCTGCTTCTTTGGAACGGCAGCGTGCCGCAATGGCTTGTGGTCCGAGGAAGGGTCCCCATAGCTGAGGGCGCGACATGAGTTAGAAAATACAAAAAACACGGCTACGTTACGAGCTCTAAACAGAGACTAACCATTTAAACTGAACACAATGTCTGAAAGGCAGCTTAAATAACGACTAAACAAAATTAAAATGGCTCCTTGGATACTTCACTATCGCCCTCCACAGAGCGCTCAGCTCAGCTGTAATTCTTTCCATTAGGAAGCTGCAAAGGAACATGAAAGGCTTCAGCCTAATTAAGAGCTGACCTCAGGGAGCAATAATAATCACAGCTTCCCAGCCTGCAAACCACATTTTACAGAGTTTTCTTTTAAAAAGAAATGATCTGAGGAGAAGCAAAGGCCTTAAGACGAGGGGAGTGGCAGACTTTGGTGTGGAGATCAGGTTGTTTGTGCCATTTAAATATGAGTTAAATGCAAATTAATGCGCTGGAAGAAATCTGAAGACTGGCAGCAAAAATAATTTTCTTCCCACAACTGGGACCAGCTGAACGATTACAGTTTATTTGGGAGGTTTATTACTGTTGAAAGGTCGAGAAAATTAATTATATTATGTCAACATAGTAAACGTATTCACACCCCTCACATTTGATCACAAAAATTAAAATCTGAAAGATTTCTCTTTTAATCTTTTTTACCTTCAGTCCACAAACAAACTAAAAAAATCTTCTCTTATAATCCCTACTATTGGACATTTTTAAATTAAAATTATTTTACTAGTTTCCCAAATGGTACATACATTTTTTTAACTGAATATTCCATCACTTAGATTCTCTATCTGTGTCCTGTGGTTGAGAGGGTGCAGTACCTGTGTTTGCTCTGTAGAGGGAGCCCTGGGGGTCGTGTGTGGGGCTGTGGTACAGGGGGCTTTGGAAGGAGCGGTCGTCGAAAACTGGCGTCATCTGGCAGTCTGGCGACAGGGCGGCTCGCAGCTCGGGGTCGATCTGCGTCCCGTGGCCGGCGTAGGAGCTGTGCAGCCCTGCAGGAACACAAACAGGCAAAACGTGAAATCTATTGACTAATTATTGACCAATTATTACTAAAGATCAATGCAAAGGGTTTTAATCATCTTTATTATAACAGTCTTGGGTTTTTCATTACAATCTAATTCTGTATTGTTGTGGTTTTTTGTCTAATTCAGTTAGTTTTTAGTGTTTGCTCGTTTTTATTCGTCATCATTAGCAAGTTATAGGAGTAGTTTTAGGTTTTTCAGACTTTTGTTGAGTTTTAGGTGCAGAATTAAAAAGGTAATCATTTATTTTTGATTATGCATAAATTGATTGAATATTAAACTGAAGATGCCATTTTCAACTAACTGGTGTTTTTTCCCAACTTTTGCAGACTTATGCGGATTAGCAAAAGTCTGACGTAAAAATCAATTTCACATCAGCTTGAAAAGCTAATTAACAGATTCAAAAACACAGAAATGTAGAATATTATATCTATAATTTCACTATATTTTAGCAAGTTTTATAAACACACAATATAATCCCAGTTAATTATAGTTTTTTCCCCATTAATCAGGATTTTTATTCATTCCAGTTAATGAAAATGTTTGCTCAATTTCAGTTTTTGTTACTTTTATTCACCTTTTTGTGGAAAACATACATATTTCATGGAGACTTTGTGCAAAAAGCCTGCATGAAAAGCAGAGAGAATTTGCCGTTCGGCTTAAAATCCACACCATGACTCTGGTCAATGGGTTTGCTGCAGGCCTTGGCATCAGCAAGCCAAACAAACGGGGCGAAGGGTTTTTCCATCCTCCAATCTCGCAGCAGATCAGCTCAAAGAGCGCTCCAATTATAAAGAGGCTTCAGGGCAGAAGAGGGAGGGAGGACAGACTCAGTGGATCAGTTGAGCAGCTCAAGCGAAAGATTTGCACATAAAGCTGGTGATGAAGGAGTCATTTCCCTGCTGCGCTTCTCTTTTTTTATGATTTACATAAATTTCCTGTTAAGATCAACTGCAGAACATAAAGAAATGTGAGCCTGGGACAGAGTCAGGACATTTATGTCTCCCTTTCCAGTCTTCAGCTGCAGAAAGCAGATCTGTAATCTGCAAGTTAGAGGATTTTAAAGGCAGAAGGAAACAGCTGATTCAAGAAGAGAGGTTTGGACCGACTCATTTATTATTACAGCAGTTACAAAACGGGATGTTATTTAACTCTATTAATTATGAAGACGACTCTATCAGAAGGTCCCCAGGAGAATAAATTCACTTCAAAGTTTGTTCAAGTGTTTTAGGATGTTTTAAAAAAGTAGATTCTTTTATTTATTTTTAGTTTAAGCTGCACAAGATCGATTAAAATAAACATTATTTTAATAAAACATAAGTACTGTAAGTTGGGTTTTGTAGGATTTTAGCTTAATAAGTGGAACAAATGGTTTGTTATTTCAGATGTTGTGTAAAAACACCATCAGAAATATTACACTGTTACATAAAACTGTAATAATTTTTATTAAGTTTGTCATGAAATCCAAAACTTATTGACTGATGTATCAATAATGATACAATATATGAGAAATCCATGTGAAGATTCATTACAAACATCTAATAAACTATTAAAATGATTAAGGTAAAGACTCAAAAGTACCTTAAAGGAAAAGAAAACTTTAAATAGGATTTAAACAAAATGTTCTTTTGTCAGTAGGACAACAAGAACATTTTGTCCAACTGATGCCACACAAGAAACAAAATAAAAAACATTTTTCACTTGGATTTCAGTTTCAAGCTAGCAGTTTAAATGCTAGAATAGTTTCAGCTGATGTGTTTTTAAAACTATTAATACCATTTGTCCCTCTGTTAAAACCATACATCAGTGCTTTGCTCCTGTTTTCTAGTTTCTGTTGAGTTTAGATGCCTCCAAACTGGTTCTCCCAAACAACAACAACACTTCTTAGTAAAGGTTTTTTCTCAATAAAAAGGCTCACCAGTCAGCTTCTGCTTGTTGGCAGATTCCCCGTCACTACCTAAGCTACTATTATTACTGGCCTAATCATGTGGCTCCATCTATTGCTTATCTCCCTCATGTAATCTGGGATTATCATGGATCTGCAGGGTAACCCAGAATAAGTCTGGAAACAACATATATGCCACTTAGCAGGAATTTCTATCGCATTTTCACACATGCAGAAGCATAAAAGAGCATGAAAGCGTCTGCAGCTTTAAACAGCCACAGCAGGATGAAAACCATCTGCAAATCTGTGCAGCGTCGGGCTTTGCGACAGAATCAGACCTATATGGGTCAGAGTGAGCGGCTTTGGGCAGCATGCAGGAGTAAATCTGCGTCTCTGCAGCCTCAGCAGGGAGAGCCGTCGATAAACAGCTAATAAAAGCAGGAGGAACGATAAATTTGGCTTAATGTTTGCAGAAGAAAGACTTTTCAGCTCAGAGAGATCCTGGTGCCAAAGTTAAACACAGTCGGTTCAAAGCTACAGTGATGCGTTTCTTTTTGGTGGGAAATTTGCTCAGAGTACGACTCAAAGACGTTTGTAAGCCGGGCTCAGTGAAGAGTCTGGCAGCAGCACAGAAATAATCCTTTCTCAAGTTTCTCAGCAAGACGCGGCTGTCTCACCCAATCAGAGAGGCACAAAGTGGAAGGATTGGATCTCAAGGGATGTCAATTAGCTCCCATCATCTGGCCACAGAGGAAAGTTACAGCTAAATGTCAAAAACGAGAACTGATAGATGGCTCTTTGATCCGAAGGTGGAAATAATAAATCAGCAGCATTGATGAATCGACAACGGCGAGAAAGTTCAAAGGTTTTTGATGTAATTTATAGCTGGTGTAGATTCAGAGAATAGAGCTGAAAGATACAATTATTTTAGTTTAATCTAATGATTAATCTGCAGATTTTTCATTTAAGCATTTTTTATGAAATAATAAAAAATACATAAAATTCAATTCCATTTTTCAAATAAGAAAATGCTTTTTTAATATCTAAAACACAATAATAGCATTCATTTAGTGAGAATTTGATCATTTGTAGAAGCTAAAAATACTTCTAACATCAACATGTGAAAATCTCAATCCTTTCTGCTTGACTAAATATCAATACAGTGATCTGTTGATTAGTTTTTGATCAATCAATTAATCAATGTATAGCAAAATTTGCTTAACAGGCCTTTTTTTCTTTTATTTTTTTCAAAATTTGAACCCTAAAACTATGTTGAGGAGTTTTGTATTTACAAAATATTTTTTTATTTTAAATGGAAACTTTTTATATAATTTTTTGTACAGTTTTGACTTAATAACCCCTCAGAATGTGTTTTTTCAGTCTTAACACGCCAGTTAACAATTAACCAATGACTAAATTAATTGATAATTATTTCAATAATCAATTCATCATGATTCAGGTCTAGATAGAAATAATAAAATACACAGTTTGAAGACTGTAGGACCATCTTACAGTCCTCCTGGTCATCTGTTGCCAGGGAAACCCTTAAAAAAATTTTGATTTGTATTAATTTCTGTCACTGGTTGAAAAGAAAACAATACCACAAGGAAGTGAAGCAAAATAAAAAGATGCTATGATGCAAGAAAACCATTACAAACTAGATGGGCTGCTGAATTTTAATGGCTGAAATGGCCAAAAGCAAAGAACCAACTGTGAAGCAAGGTGACTTTTCTCCTCACATTAAAAGCTAGATCCAGCATCACAGTGATCAAGCAGGATAAAGCTGACTAATATTAAGCTCCCAGAAAGGCTCCCCTGCTGAAAATCTGATTAGGTTTAAAGAGTGATCGGACATCCAGCCGAAGGTTGTTAAAAAAATCATGTGGTGAAGGAGCAACTGCTGATACTAAAACTGTTTCCTCACAGCCTGAAATCCAACAGAATCCCACTGATCATGCTGAGTTTCTTCACTCAATACTAGTGAGTCTTTCTGGCTTGTTTTCCTCCTGCACATCAATCACAACCTCCAGCTTTGTTAGCATGAGGCCTCGGCTCAGAGTGAAACCTCTGTATTCCTCTTTTACACCAGCTTGCATCATGAAATTCAGCTGCATTTGGAAAAGCTTCATCTGCAAACGCAGGAAGAGAAAGTCGAGTCTACATACAGTAAGTGACTCTGCACCGTAAAAACTGTTTACTCAGACCAAAACTAAATGATTACATCAACACAGAAAATAGTTTCAAGTTTATCTATATGCAATCTATCTTTCCTTTCATATTACAGATTCAAACGATGGAGAACTGCATCAGTCAAGGCATTCCATATCCAGAAAAACAGAACAGAATTTTCTTTTCTTTAAGGGAGCCAAAGCAAAAGCTGTAAAACTTTATTATTCTATGTTTTTAACAGTTCCCAGCAGGTATTTCTATTCTATATTATTCCACCAAAGTGTCAAGTTGAACATTTTCAATTTTCTGATTAATCACAAAATTTCTGAGTTTTTTCTCACAAATATTCAGCTTTCAGATGTTATAGATATACAAAAAGGCAACTAAAAAAATCTTAGAAAATCTTTTGAAAAATCTTGGAAATGTAGGAGTTTGAAAAGTGATTTTCCTGAAAATATCTGAGGTTAATTTGAAAGTTGCAGAGTTTTTCTAAAAAATTTTCAACATTTCAAACTCAGAAATGTCTGTGTTTTTTCTAGAAGATTTCAGAATTATTATTTTTTTATATATATATATAAAGCCGCCCTAATATGCAGCTGTAAATTGATATTAATCGTAGGTTGATTAACTGTTTGCATCCCAACAGGAGGTATTTGGTCGTATTTCTGACTGACCTATCAGGCTGTCTGGGCGCGGCAGGGCGCTCCTCTGGTACAGGCCGTACGGGTCGGCGCCGTAGGCCAGCGACTGGCTCTGTCTGGGCAGTGTGGAGCCGTAGTGCTGAGGCATCGCCGTCATCCCAGAACGCAGCGGAGACCCCGTCAAAGCCCTCCCCTCGATCAAGGACAGGGTGGAGCCCAGGCGGACCCCGCCTCCGATGCCTCCTCCGTTTCCCAGGGCCTGGGTGGCGTCGCTGGGGGAGGTGGGAGACGGGCAGGAGGGCGGCATGGTGGTGCCGGGGAAGACGGCAGCAAGCGGTTTGGGCTCAGACAGGATGGGCGAGTCGTAGGTGCTGCCCTGGGATGTTCGCATGGAGATTCGGGACGGGGAGACGGTTCCGGTTGTGCCGCAGCCGGGTGACTGGCTCCTGGAGGGGAGGGAAGCCATTCTCCTCAACATCCGACTGGAAGCCTGGGAAAAAAATAGGTTAGTCTTCCCAATCCAGTGGAAATGTGACATTTAATTAGTCTGATAAAGGACTCTATTTTTATTACTCCTTCCATAAATGGGCTTTAATTTTCACAGGTCATTATGTTTGTGGGGATACTATTAAAGTGTGCTTGTGTTGAGTAGGAAATGTTATTAATTTGAGCTAATGGGCTTGAAAATCTGCTTTATGGTGCAGAAAAACACACAAAAACCATCAGCACCCAGCAGAACCTGAGACAGTGATACAGTTTTACCTTTAATAAAAAAAAAATAAAGATAAGCTAAAGAAAATGTAATTTAATTTAACTGATTTGATGCTTTGGTTACAGCTTTGCAGATGTTTGACGTGAAACGTGACCAAGCATCCAGCGAAGCGGCTAAATAAAGAGAAAATTGTAATGAGTTCATTAATATCTGCCATTCCTGTTTCATCTGTCACAGAGAGAATAATGTGACACTTTAAAGGTGGGGAATAATTTGACATGATGCTCATGGCAATAATTAGCAGGCTGCAGTCGCTGCTGTCAGTCAGAAGTAGAAAAGAAACAGGAGGCAGCAGCCAGTGGAAACAGTGAGAGCAGAATATATTCTCTTCCTGTGTGGTTCCATAAAGTCGCCATGGTTGAGTTCATGGTCTTTTGTCCAGCTCTCATTACGTTAGCGGCCTAAAATTTGTGTTTTTAACTTCGGGGCTTTTTCATCTAAAAAGCTTCACAGTAATAAGAGGAAATTGAAGAACATTAAAAGATTTCATTTACTGTCCAAGAGGAACTTTTCATAGAAACCTGGACAAAATCTACAACATGTTTCTTAACTCAAACTCAAAATCCAGAAGCCATTGGGCTTAACAAGTTACCACAAATAGTAAGAAACTAATATTTATATTATGGGTGTCAAAAATTAATGCTGCATTTATGACTAAGTCTGTCATAATAAGCATTTAATCTCATGACAAATCAAAATTAGCTCAATAATTTCTATTCTTTTACAAAGACTTCATAATCCATTTTATTTATGGTTTTGGTTAAAAGTGGTTCTTATTGAATTTCTATTTATTATTTTCGGTTGTTGAGTTTTATTTTGGATATTTTAAATATTTTCCAGTTTCAGTTTTAAGTGTTCTTTACAAATAATTAACATTTATTGGTCTTTAAGAGGGGAAAGTTAAGATTATGTCATTGAAAATGGTTTTAAATCAACATTATCATCGCTTATTGCAATAATTACTGGGACAATTTATATACTGGGACTATTTATTAAATAAAATACCACTTTTTAATTCCTAATAATAATAATGAGATTCATATTGTATATTTTTTTAAGTGAATACCTGGTTTTAACTGTGTAATATTAAGTACAAAAGCCAGAGTAAAACACAGAGTACAAGAAAAAATAAGAAAATAATCATTTGCATTCTTTGATTTCTGGAACATTTTATGTTTTTATGTTTTTATGTATACTCATGTGGCAGTTGTTCATAAAAATAGGAGGATAAATTTAAATCATTTCAATCCCATCCAGTTTCTTTCTAGTCACAGGAATGCAGAGTCCCAGTTGAACCAGTAACTGATCCAGTGGTTTACCCGCATGAGTTACCAACTAGGACAAATCTTCTTCTTCTTCTCTTGTTCCCGCTGCAGTCCTGCTTATCATTCTGAATAAAGCAGCTTCCTCTGATTCTCACCAGCCACTAAACCTGGGAGTAGTAAAAGACTCTGACCTGAACCTTCAGAGCCACATAAAGACAGTCACAAAGTCGGCCTTCTGTCACTTGAAGAACATTTCCAGGATTAGAGGACAAATGTCTCAGCGAGATCTGGAGAAACTCATCCGTGCGTTTATCTTTAGTCGCATTGATTATTGCAACATGTCTGCCTAAAAAATCAATCAGATCCAGAACGCTGCTGCTGGCAGTAAGACAGACTCCAGTTACACAGTCCTTCCACTGAGAGAATAAACTTACTGTTTATAAATGACTGAACGACTTAAACATCTGCTGTTGTTGTCATAGCAACCTTCCAGACCTCTGAGGTCTTCTGGTTCTGCTCTGCATCCCCAGAACCAGAACCAGAAGTGAAGAAGCAGCATTCAGCTTCCATGCACCACAAATCTATAACAAACTTTCAGAAAACTACAAAACAGCCAAAACACTGAGTTCCTTTAAATCTAGGCTAAAAACCAACTTGTTCAGAGTTGCTTTTGAAACATCATTAATAAAACATTAATCAACCCTACCTGCCCAGAGGCTTGACCTTCTGCTCTGGGGCTTCTCGATATCGAGGCTCGAGGTTCTGAACGCACCACGTTCTGGTTGCTGTAATAACTGACGCTGCTGTCTTGGTATCCGCTGTCTGAATACGAGGTCATGTGGGCTGAATGACCTCCTGACCCTGGAAAAACACAAAATAATCACAACACCACATCATCACAGATTTATTAAATATCATGGATTTGTGCGTTATGGTTTTATGTTGCTCCTTGAACAACCTGCTGTCCTACTTTCTGCTGTAGGATGAGGAGGAGGAGGAGGAGGAAGAGGAAGCATGTGGGGGATATTTTTATACTCTGAGACTACTCCAACTGTATGGAATACAAATAAGCCCAAAGGCAATTTGTTTTAGCATTTCAGATTGTGCGTATTTACCGAAGTGGGAATTAACCGCAGAACGTCGGAGGTTAAACGGCTTTCAGAACCATAAATACGAGCCGTGTTTACGAGACAATTCCCATAAATTATTTAAAAGTGTGGAGAAGAAGAAACAAACAAAACGCTCAAATCAGAATGTACAGCCACACCAGCTGCTCCGCTCTATCACCCGCCCATCTTTGGCGGTTTAACACATGCTGCCAGGAGGCTTGATGGAAGCAAAGTGTCAAACGCTCCAGTGAAGGTTCCTAATGTCCGACAGAGAGCCGCTGCAGCTGCAGCGCTGAGCTCCAGGTGTGAGGAAGAGAGGAAGTTTTACAGCTAAAAATAAAACGTGAGCAGCGGAGAGGAGACAAACTTCAGTTTCTGGGTGTTTTAGTGATCCGGAAATTGTTTTTCATTCAGGTTAAACATGCAGAAACATTAATTAATTAATTAATTAATTAATTAGGAAATTTTACTGATTAAATTATGAAAAAATGTCTTTTTGACCAAAATACAGAGGATTTATTTGTTTGTAAACACAGCTGATGCACTCAAAACTTTACTGCCTTTAAACGCTTACTGGTTACCATGGTAACCTGCATTTATCTTGATGTTTTAGCACGTTGTCAGCGAACTACAACTGTTTACAACATCGTGATAAAATGTAAATCATTTTATTAGCCTAATTGTAAATAGTTAGAATAATTTATTCGTGCATGCATTCTGAACGCGACCTGCACAACAGCAGAGAGAAAAGGGGCGGAGCCTCCATCAGGCAGCCATGTTTACTTTCAAACATTTTAAGACTTGTTTTCAAGCATTTCGTCACTATCTGCGTTTCCATTACAAATGTGTGCAAAACTTTGTTGATCTTCCACTAATATTGAAGAAATACAAAACCCATTAAATAAGAATTAAAATCACGAATGAATAAGTTCGTTAACACCATAAGTTTTTTCCACCAGTAGTAACATCCAGTTGTTGATCACGACTCATGAGATGCAAAAAAAGTGTTTTAACATTTACCTAATTAACTTTAGAGTTGTTTTAGTTTTTTATAATTTCTCTGTGGATTTAATGAGAAATCCACTTCTAGAAAACTTTTCAACTCTCTTAAATATTTTAAACTTTTGTTCAGATCAAGCCTCCAGAGTAGCAAACCGCTAATCCTGCTGATTTTTCCAATTAAATCCTGCAGACGTAGCAAAGTATTACACAGTTTCCCTTGCTGATGTCATTGTGCTCACACACCTGTATGCAAAACTAACATTTTTTCTTGCTTTTAAAGCACAAAGATGTTGTACTGCCAAAAACTACCTCAATCTTCAAGAAGATTTTACTGTAATGTGAAAACAATCTGATCTGCTGTCTGAAACGTTAGCGTCTCCTCTGTGTGCTTCGTGGATGTGGACGGACCCTCACTGTCATGCAAGGAGGCGCGGTCCCCTTCAGGCAGGTACAGTCCTTCCTCCACCTCCAGGTGGCGCCCTGGTGCCTCTGCAGCCACACCCTGAGACTCTCCACCTGTCACACAACATCCCTGTTAGCCAAACATTCATCTTTGGATTCAAATGCTCGAGAGGACGGAAGATGCTAAACATTCACAAAGTCGTCTTAAAGTCAAACAAGTGGCAACATTTTTTATTTACGGTTTTGTATAACTGACTATCAATTTTGCAGGAGATGCATAATGTGAATAATAGCGCTGACATCTGAGGAGAAGGATCTTTGACAGAATAGTAAATGGTTCAATTCAAAGCTCACGGTCAGAGTCGGAAATATTGTTTTGTTTTGCTTGACCGGCTGGTGCTGCGTGCCAGCAATCCTCAGTCCTCTGGAGGCTATAAAGAGTTCTCATCTGGAAAAACGATGCCGCCCGGGTGGCAAATTTATAAACATCTGATTCTATCGGAAGCTGCAGGATTAGGAAAATACAAGAAGCCTCAAACTAAACTTCAATCTGAAGAACACAGAAGCAAACTGCAGTCAGAGAGCAAAGATATTAACATATCGCATTAAAAATAAGAAAGTATACCTGCAGATCTCCATGCATACGACTTCTCAGAAGAGCTTTGGTAACGGAGAAGAGGAGGAAGTGAAGGAGACAGGAGAGCAGAGGGTAAATTAGATCACAGAGGAATACTTAATGTTCAGTCAAACCAGGAAGGAGGAAGAAGATTCGTTTAACTAAAAAAGAACAATCACTTTACCCGTAAAAACAAAACAACAAAAGGAAAATAAATTAAGTTTTGAAAGAAACCCGTCCAAATCTGAATTGTTTTGTTGCTTATCCAAAAGATATGAAGTAAAATGAGAGTTTATAAGGGTTTCGCATTTTACATAAAACTACCAGATGTCATTTTGTTTTGTGAAACAACCTTAAAACTTTATGAGATTGTAACCACTTTACAGTAATTAAAGTCTCAAAGCCATAAATGTTTTAAGTCACTCATTTCATCTCCAAAAGCCAAACTCAGAACTGAAGAGCCACTCATCGTGTTTCTGGACACCTGCAGTAATTAAATAACATAAAACTGCAATAAACTCAAACTGGGCAGAGAAGTTTGAATTTATAGTTGAGTTTCTTCCATCCAAACTGGATCAAAGTTATTAAAATATATGCAGTTCTGTGAAAAAGATGCAGATTTCTCCTGTTTCTACATTAACTGAAACATTTCAACGTTTCAGATCCATCAGAAAACTAATTTTAATATCAGACAAAGATAACCTGAGTAAATACAACCAGCAGTTTTCAGGTGAGGATTTCATTTATTCAGGTTTAAATCAATTGACTTATTGATTCAAATAATCACTAAAATGGGGGAAGAACCCGTTTTAATTGTAAAGAGTTTTTCACAGTGGGTCAGACTGGTTTGGCCAGCTTTAATCAACATTAATAAAACATATTTTTCTTATACTGTCTTTGATTATTAGATGCTTTTTATGTGATAAAAACAAATAAACAGAAATCTGTAACAGAAACAATGTAAGTGTCTAGAGAACTTGAAATAAATTCATTCTGAATTTCTTAGACGAAATTATTTATATCATCGTGAAAAAAGAAAAGCGCAGACAGGATGTACCTGCTACTGTCTCCCGCTGGCGACTCAGCTCCCAGCATGCACTTCTCCAGCTGGCTCGCCACAATCTGCCGCTCCTCTTCCAGCTCCCGGGTCAGTCGCTCAAACTGGAGCTCCTGCAGCGAAACATGAACAGAACAATAACAAACCAACGTTTTCCATAATACAGCAGCTTTTTTATCCCAATTTATCCATGCTAGTTAGAATTAAACAAAATCAGCTTTTTAGAAAACTTTTCCTCACCACTATGAACCTTTTCAATGTTTTATCTATTTTTGACAAAAGTGACAGGATTTTGACACTAGCTAAATAGCTAGTGCACTGGTTTTAAAGCAAAATAAATAATATATATGTAAAGAGAAGGAAGTGAGCTTGGCTGCTCCGTGGTTTTCTGCTAAAAATATAGCACACATTGAAAGTGAGTTAAAGCCGGTATCTGGAACAGAAATCTGGACAGGATCTGACTGAGCAGCTGTCGCTAAGCAACCCAGACAGGTATGTGCTGTCACTTGTTTTCATTTTATGATATGAGTATTTTGTACATATTTTACAGAGCAATTAATTTATCTATTGGCTGCAAGTGTGTTGGTGGCATGCTGGCTTAGTAAACATGTTTCTGTGTAATGTGCATCAGTTTGTGTTTAGTCACACTATTTTATTTTAACATTTTCTTTATTTTAGGTATTCTAAAGCTAAGCTTTGTCTCAGTATTTGCAATACATGTCATATAGGTTGCTCTTGAATGATGGTCTGGCCAAATGGAGCAGGAAATGAAGAAGCAGATTTGGGTTTTCGGGCTTTACACGACTCTGTGGTGGCAAAAAGAAAAGGCAAAACTACAAGGAAAGTCTCTTAATTTGTTAGTGAGACATGGATCTTAGACACAAGCAGCTAAAATAAGCTTTCAGTGCAGAATGGTTGGACTCCATCTTAGAAATAAGACCAGAAGCTCAATAATCAATCACGTTTTTGGGACTAATTATTCAAAACAATTTGGCTTTATGTAACACAGAGCTTCCAAATTAAATGTAATAACTGGCTGTTCCATCCTTGCAGGCAACAAATGCCATCAAATGTTCTTAAAACCAGGCAGGAAGTGTTTAAAATCGACGTGGAGGATTGTTGACCCACTCTTCTTTGCAGAATTGGATGGTTTTCAATCATCAATGTCCTCTTTAAGATCATGCAACAGTCCATCACAGTCTTTTACATCATAATCCCTTTTAAACTACAAAAGACTTTTTAAATCCACACTGCCAGCTTTTCATCTATTTCCTTTTTGTTTTTGGGTCAGCCATGAACGAGCTTTTCTCTCATTTATTTCACCAACATGCTAAAACCAGCGAGTTGCTGCTGCTGCTGATGATGATGAAAATAGCAAAGCTGGCCTGATTTCAGAAGCAGCGAGTCCATTTCAAAAACCAACTCCAAGAGTTAGCAACTTTATTTCAAACACCTGAGTGGACACATTCTCATCTTAACTCTAACAGCATGAAACATCAATAATCTCAAGAAGGAGGCTGAACACTCCGGAGTAATTTTGCATTTTTAATCAGTGTTGATTCTCTGATCCTCGCTAATTGGACAGATGTTTGTGGACTCAGAACTCTCCATGCTCGCAGTCGGCTGCTGTAATCTGCTGCAAAATGTTGTCCTGATGACAAACTGACTTTCATTAAAGCTTTTTTCTGTTTTAGTCGTGTTTATGAAATGTAACCTCCATTTTGTAACTGCATTCATGCATCGTTTCTACTCATTACTGTACATCAGAGCTCTTTTAACTTTCTTGAAATGTACTGCTGCAAGATTCAAAGCAATTATATTTTCCTCATGTAATCATGTGCTATTTCTGTTTTTTGTTTTATTGTTTTAGCATGACGCTTTAATACAATGTCAAGATGGAAAGAAATTAGAAATGACCTTAAAGAACAAGCAATTCTCAGCCTATTTATTTGTTAAGAACTATAAAGTCATTTTTAAACAATTTGATTCCCATCCTTCCACCATAATAAAGATTATTCAGGAGTGGAAAACATTTAGGAGCGCTACGTTAATAAGTTAAATATCGATTTTGTCTTTCCTGCAAGCAAGAAGCTGTGAAATCTCATTAAAGGGACTTTAAACTAGATGAATGGTGATAGAAATTTTATAGCAGGTTGATACAGGCGACTAACTTCTGGGGATAAAACTGAGAAAAGCAGAAACAAACTGATACAGATTCTGTGCTGGTCTAGTTCAGGAGTTCAAATCAAGATCAAAATCACAGATTTTATGGAGCTAATTTGGAAATATTTGCAAGGAATTTTGCAATAAAAGCGCTTAGGTGTGACGATAAATGTGACTTTTTGCTACTCATCATATCGATCACAATATAACTTAACATCAAGTAAAGCTGAGTAAGAAACGTGAGCGTTAGCATCACTTAAACCAAACATTTTTTACAATTTCTGTAGAAAATTTGCAGTAAACTCACAGGAATGCAAAAAAATGCGGGGATCTGTTGATTTGCCATAAATATCTGAAATCACGGAATCACCATAAAAATAATGTTAAAAATCTTTGTTATTATAAATGTGTTTTACTGTTTGTAAAGCTAAATATGACAGTTTAGAGAGAAGTTATGTAAAATCCACTTTTTTGAGCTTTGCATCTTGTTATATTATTCCCTCATTGAAAGAAAACTGGAGTGTTGCTTTAAGTCTTTCGTGCATGTCTGCATGTTCATGCATCTTCTAATCTCCATGGCAACCATTCAGCAAAACGCCTGCGTGAATCTAGCCCCGCCTTTGAGGCACAGCTCCTCTTCAGATTTGCAGTTTCCCAGCTGACAGACCATCCTTCCCCCACTCAGCTCCTTCAGACTAGCCAGCAGCAATTAGCAAACACCTGGTGGAGCTGCACATTCACTGAGCTCATTATAGGAGCTACTTCTCAGTGAAATGCTGCTAAAATGTTGGGGTTAATAGAGGAGCCATGTTGTGATGACTTCCTGAAGGTGGAAAGAGTTTTTAAAGAGACAGAAGCCCAATTTGAAGACGTTAAATTACAAAGACAGTTTTCTTTAAGTCATATTTGATATATAGAGCATTTTTATAACAACTGCAGGTAACACAGTTACTTGATTCTGCTATAAAATGGTACTATGTAATTAAAACTAATCCTTGTTGTTAGTTGGAATTGTCTGTTTTCAAAGGATTCTCATTTCCAATAAATCCATCAGAAACTCGTATTTGTTGCCATCTGATGTCTCATTGTTGTGTACAAACAATAATCAACATGTTTAACATGATGTCCACTACAGGCAGAAGAATTTGCCCAGATTGTAAACAGAGCTGGTGAATGTGTGAGTGGACCAATAAAAGCTACACACCAGGAAACAAATGTGGGAGCTTAAAGCGTGCAGCTTATTGTCACAGCATTGCTGCTGACTGTGAATTCCTGCATTCCTTACATCACCCCAAAGCTTCGCAGAGACAGGACAACAGCACACAGGCCTGCTTGTTTAGCCTGGCTGGGTTACGGCACAGCATCAGGCCAACATAAAGCCGTGCCAAGCGACTCCTCGCACCAGCTGAGGGGCTCTCACGGACGATCCGACACAGCTTATTGTGAGCCGTCACAGCCTGTTTTTCCGCCCCGTTATCGAGTCCCACCAACCACAGACCTCTGCCGTTTGCTGTGTCTAATCTTGACCCAGCAGTTTGGTTTATCCACGCCGCATCTATGATATCCGTGAAATGTTCGGCCTACTTCTCTGGCTGCTGCAAACTCCATCGCTAAGGCTTTGTGACAAAGCCAGCTGGAACATTTTCAGGCTAATTTTGCTGCAGTGGCAGATATTTTCCACGAGCGTCTAATCGTGATGAAACGTGATAAAGAGAAGAACGCTTCCACATCTTGCACCATCCAGTAATCCCAATCCAGAAATCCCTCATGTAGATAGAAAAATATACATACAAAATAAAATAAAAAGGAATGGACGGATGTACATATTGTCTCACTAAGATAAAACAGTCTGGAATCAATGTTTTCAATGGTATTTTTACAGGTATTTCCATGTTTTCCAGTCTGCCATCCTGGAACTGGATGAAATCCTGAGAGTAACATTGGAGGCAGCAGCTTCATCAGACCTCTGCTCTGTTTACTCTTCTCTTGTTTTCCCATCGTCCCACTCCGCACACCTCCACATGTGACCCTCCGATGCATTAAAGCACTTCCTGTCTCTTCACAGGCAGAAAGAGCCGCGTCTGACTAAAAGCAACAAGTACACTAGTCCTCTAATGGTGGAGTCGCGTCAGTAAGTGGATGAGGCAGGTGGAGGCAGACCCGCATCTGCAAAGAACATCACAGAGTGACGCCACAGTGCAGCAAGATGGAGGATCCAAGAAATCTTCTTAGACTTTGGAGACACGACTCCAAATGACCAAATTACCAGCATCTGTGCTGGTAATTTGCTGCGACATGGAGCGTGCTTTCTTGGCTCCTTTCATTGAAACCCAGCCCAGGGTGAGAAGCGCTGAAGCGGCTCGGTTGTGGTTTTGTTGAGCGCCTCATACATCTTGTGTGTGTTTTTTGATGAGCATGCATGTTCTTTTTTAGCAGCGCCATGCATCAAGTTCATCTGGGATCTGGCCTGCAGAGCAACAGCCTGCCGCTGTCAGCTCAGGGACAGAAAACAATCCCTGCAAACAGCCGAGGCGGGCAATGCCTCCATTCTTACACAATCTGGGAAAGTACGGACTGAGTTCAGTTGCCAGAAAAGTCTAAAACGTTCTGATCAGAGGTATTTTTTTGATCCCTGCACCGTTTCACAACCCAAGTCAGACACGATTCTCATCTTTCATTTAGCGGAAACATCTGCAGGCTGTTATCCCAACATCAGATCGATCCCTCTGTTTGCTGAAGAAGTGACAAAATCAAACTGTGCTCTGACACCTCCGTGGAGTTTCAGGTTTCCGAGTCGGCCCGTTTGATATTTCCCTGCTCACATCCATCACTCTCCCACTTTTAATGGGCTAAACGGGAGCAAAGTGGAAAAGCATCAGGCCCTGAACACAATAGAAGGCAATAACTGATGCGCTCCATTTAGCACGTCTAATTTGACATTTCTGTGGAGGAACTGCAGGCGGAAGATTTGACGCTTCAGCAGAACCGAAGCAGAGAGACGTAAAGCAACTTTGTTTTATTTTCTCTTCCCAGGCTGTTCAGCTGCCTGAAACAAGTCACACAACAAAACGTTTGGCCTCCAGGAACTCCAGGCTTTTCGCCGTGACCATGTTGGCTTTATGAAGGTGGTTTTCTGCTTCACATCTGTACATTTCATCTTCTAACCAGAGAAATCTAATAGAAATCTGTCTCAATTTGTGCAAGTCCTCAGGCAAAATCCACAATACAGAATGCTGTTGTCATTATCTTCTGATCCCCTGAAAGTTTCCAACAGTTTTCTCTCACAAAACAACCTAACTGGAGGCTCAAAAATGTCTCATTTTAGATTTTAAGTGTCATTTTTGCCCTTAATTAGAAATTAACTGGGGCTGTGGTAAATAAGTTAATAAGATTAATTTGATGAATCAATTAAAGTGGAGTATACAGACTCAAAAAAGACAATTTGCTCAAAAAATAACACAAGTTGTAAATAAGCCAAAACTGTGCAAATATTTATACATTTTGCATTTAAGATTAAGAAAAAAAAACATTTGTCTTTAAATATGTTCTACCCAAAACTTCTCAAGTGTCAGTTTTAGCTTCAGGTAGCTCAAATTCTATAAATAGTAACAAAAAAATCTCCTATTAATCACTTTTTTCCATAAAATTACTGATCAGTTAATGCCAAATTAGTTACCAGATCAGTTCAACACTGTACTGATGCTCAGTAAAGCAGAAAGAGTTGAGTTTTTCATGGTTTTTATTTTATCATCCTTTGCTAAAAAATTGTGAAGCGAGTTTTGCAACCTTTTATATTTGCGGCATTTTTTCTTTTGCATCCATTCGCAGTTTCTTTTGAATTTGGTTTCTTGGTGTAGGTTTAGCTTCTTTTTTCTGAGGCTGCAGCAGTTTTTATTTGCACATTTTTTCTGTTGCATTAGTTTTTTTCTTTGTTTGCTCAGTTTGCTGCGCGTTCGCACGTCGGCCACCATCATTTTCTCTAGTGTTGATGCTAAGCCTGTCACAATGAGCAATTAACTACTTAATTACATGACAAATAAACTATGAGCAATGGAGTCAATAAGTGTTTTGGCAAATGCATCTTTAACCACAAGCATCTTTAACCCAAGAAAACAGGACATTAAGCAATCTACCAGATCTATTGATATACGGTCTCTGAGTGGAGATCAATCAGAACCGACAGAAGTGCCCTTGACTTAACCCTTCTGCACACAGATCGTTTATTCCACTCTGCAACATTGGATCGCATTTCACCTGCTCAACAGAAACAGTGACATGTCTGCAACTACGCAACTACTAAGAAGACATTTTGGATTTTTAAAACGAGCAAAATAAAGTTTTAGTTTCTAGATCTAAAGTTTCTACCTGCAGAGCAATGCATGTGCAGAAAATGTTTGCTCTTGATGAACATGAACTCTCTTCCTGAGATTTAGGCACAATCTGCAGCCCTCCAAAAAACTGCAGATTAAACATCGGATCTGAGTCTCTTTTCTTAGACATCATAAGCCTTTAAATAGCAGAGCGCCTGATTCAGAGCAGCACGCCCAGGGACTGAGCAGAGAACATGGCTACTGTCCAGGTATAATTAAGAGGAGGAGAACAGAAAGACTCCCATGCTGACGGGATATAAATCAGCATTAAACATAACAGCAGGGACAGCGAGACAGACGGAGGCTGTCCTCTAAGGCTGGTATTGTTGTTTTCCTGCAGATCTGAGGCATTTCAGGGAGCATCAGCCGCAAAAAACAATAAAAAAAAAGTTTGTCATTTAACTCGAAATAGCTATAAAACATGGAGGCAAACGTAAAGAAAATAAAACAGCAGCATGACGTCACTGTTCCTTTAAATTCCTGCTGGCAAACAACGAATATCTTCTTCTGATCTGGTGAAATCTGCATCTTCCTTAGCTTTTCATTTCATGCCATACACGAGTTTTTCTGCACCGCTACATCTTTTTCCTGGTGCTGAATTAAGAAAGTGCAGCAGAAGAAATTATTAATGAGGCTTTTAATAGAATTTAAGGTGCAGATTTGTGTGACTCAACACCGCAATTCATTTACACTTCATCCTCATCTGGAGATAATCCCCTGGATTTACAGTGTTCATTTGGGCGACTCAGGTTACAACCACAGCTAAAAACTGCTTAAAACTTGTATGGAACTCCAAAAAAACAAGACAAGGTTGAACTACGACCCAGAAAAGAAGCAAAATGACAAGAAATGACTAAAATTTTGCTCAAATTGGCATTTCTCTGCTGTTTTCTTTGTGTCACTAATCTGAATGTGCAGTGAAACTGATGTGAGCGCATAAATCTTTGTAAACAAACATTGAGGTGTTGAGTTTTTATATCTCACACTCAATCACTTTTGGGGTCTGAAGTTCCTGATGGTCAGGTATGGAACACCAAAAAAGCCAAAAAGTTGTGAAATTTCCTGTTTTTCAAGTGCAAAGAAAGATGTGAACATGGAAGAAACTGCAAAGCGAATGTAAATAAACCACACCACCAGCAAATAACAGGCAACGTTTTCATCCAATCAGCGCATTCCTTAGAAGAAACACAACCAATCACAGCCAACAAGTTAAGTTTGACATTATGTTGATACATTTTTTATCATGACTAGAATTTTGATTTATTGTTTTCACAATAAATTCCAATTAATGATGTTTAAAACCCAACAAAACTGTCTGAATTGCAATTTTTTCACGATTTTCTCCAATGTAAAAAAAAGTATTAAATAGTTCTTATCATGACTTTTATCAAATAAAAGTCTAAGTCCATATCACCCACCACAACCAGGAAGTGAAAGAAACTACAAAACTGTAGGATTAAAGACAAGCACAACATAGTACAGTTAAAGTTTGTAGCCTAATAACATAAAGTTGAGCATGTAAGGTAATATTTCTACATTTCTTGAGTTATTATGATGTGATCTTGAGCTGCATTAGGCTCAAAATAACCAAAAAACATCCTGATGTGATGGAAAATCTCCTGTAACAATCACAGATTCATCACAATTCTGACAAATTTTCATTCTAAAATGAAAAATATTGGCAAAGTCACACATAAAGCTGCCAAGGTGGTGTTTGCATTCAAAAGGAAGGAAGAAATGAGCAGCAGCAGCAGCATCTTACTTGCTCTTTAACAGAAGCCAGGAGGTTGGTGGTGGTTGTTGTGGCGGCGCTGGACTCCGACTGGAGGCCTTGGCGGCTTGGACCTTCTCTGACCACCATGGGTCCTTCCCCTTCTGCGTCGCCTTCCTCCATATCCCCCACAGATCCGGCTGGCTGCTGCAGGCTCCCTCTCTGACCCTGCAGGACGGTCAGGATGTGGGTTAATGCACAGAAAATCACGTCAATATAATTTTAGGGAACCACTGTGTTTCAGTTGCAGGGATTAAGCTTTTGAGATGTTGCAATATCCCAGAATTCATGATATTCCTGCAATAAATTCCCCTCTTATGGTGTGATTGTGCTTTTTTTAATCCCTCAAGAGACACAAAGAGACAAAAGATGATTCTTCTATTTTCCCCTATGCATGTTTTTTCATCTCTAATCTATAACCCTTCATTTGTGCATGCAGGTACAGATTTCTCCACACATAGAGGAACTGCACACACACACATGCACACACACAGAGCGCTGCAAGCTGCATCCTTCCTCTCTGTGTGTGTTTTACATCTCAACACACACCAGTGCTGCCTATATGTATTAACAGGTGTGCATGCACGATGCATGGGCTTGCATGCATCTCCCGGTCAACCTTGCATCCTCCATCATTCATTCACCATCCGGCAGCCAAGGACGAGGTCACACCGACTCAGAGCGCCGGAGCCCGGGCAGCCAGCAGAGCTGCTCGCCCGCCGCTGAGCGCGACTCACCGGCCAGATGTTGCTGTTAGAAGCAGGCCACAGCTGGCTCAGTCCGCTTCCATCCTCTCCTCCGTGACAGCTACTCCATTCCCCAACGCGCCGACGTCACAAACAAACAGACAGCCGCGTGCACGTCCTCGCGCTTGTGGTGCAATTATAATTTGCCCTTTTTTTTTGTGTGCGTTTCTTCCAATCAATCCCCGCGTGCAAGGAGGAGCGGAGGAGTTAAACGCGCGCGTCCATCCCTGAAGTCAAGGCTGCACCCAGCCACGAGCGCCGGTTAACAGCGGCGTGACGTCACCATGCGGCTATGGATTATTTCCGATCGACGGATCGATGAGGAGCCGCGCGTCGCTGTGGCCGCGGCAGGAGTCGTGCGGCAGCGCGGCAGCTCTTCGCGACGAGAGGAAGGATGCAGCCTGCAGCGACCAGCGTGTGTGTGTGTGTTACTGCGATACGTCTCCACACACACACACACACACACCAGTGCTGGTCACAGGGATGTTTATGGGATTCCCAGTTAACAGCTCAGGTTATCAGGTTCATCATACTGAACTCCAATATTGTCAAGATTGCAATTTATTCCAACATTGATTTTAAAATAAATATACTTTATGGAAACAAAATCAATTAAAAGCTATTTTTCTAGTCAATTGTTTACACTATTAATGTATAAAATTGGTTGAATTAATATAAATGCAAAAAACTACAATCAATTTTAGACACTTTCAATTGAAATGGAGGGAAAAATAGACAGGATGGATGAATGGGTGGACAGATGGACGCCTGACTTTTCAATACTCAGTACTGACATTACCTTCATTACCTTTTTATTTTATTCTATTTCTTGTTTTTTTATGGAAAAAAATACACAGCCAGTAGAAAACCGATAGTTTAGTGGGTATTGTAAATAATTACTCAAATAAATGTGTTGTAGATGAATATCCTAATCTTAATATTAACAGTAAATCTAATATCCATACATGTGTGATAAATCTCAACATTTTTTACTTAATAAACTGACATCAATACTATTATGATTTATTGAATGGGTCTCTAAGTAAACATTTTAAACTTTTATTAGACATCAAATAAAAATCAATTAGTGTGATTATAGTCCTTTGATTTTGGAGGAAAAGTAGCTTCTAAGCTAATATTGCTGCTGTCTTTCCTCCCTGGCCTGGATTTCAAGAACTGTTGCTAATTTTTAGTTTAATCTTTTTTTAATAAACGTGCAAACTGAGCCTGAAGCAAGTTTATATCAATAAAGGGAAAACACCACCACACATGAACATGCACATGCTCATTTATTGAAGTGACAATTAATACTGTGAGAGCAAAGTTACACACTGAGAAGTGACGGAGAACTTCCCTTCATTTAAAACCTTCTTCCATCTCAGTTGGCATATTTGCATTTTTCAAAACCACCTTAAGATTTGACAAGAAAAAGCGAAAAGAAGAGATTTTAAGCCACTAAAGGTTCCTACTGCTTCTTTGTAAAATGAAAAACACGGCAGAACGCTGTTTACCTGAATATTTAACAGTACATAAATAATAAACCCGTACTTCAAAAGGAAAGATCAGAACATGATACATTCTCAGTTCCTCACACTGTAAAGAAAAACCCAGTGTCAACATTTAACGCTTACAGACAAAATATATTTAGCAGTAAAAGCTCAACATTTCTTGTAGGAATTTGTTTCTACTACTAATTAGTTGGATTTATTCCATTTTTAAGGAACAGGATGTAACTCCCAGCTCAGTTATGCCTTAAAATGACAACTATGTGGTGAGTCGAGGCATTTATAAAGTGAGACAGGGATGCATTACCTCCTGAAGTCCTGGCAGTCAAAGTAATGGGACAAAGAGAGGAGGAACAGCAGATCTCTATTGTCTGCTGCAGTACTCTGAGATCACTTTGCTCCACCTTCCAGGAACATGCCAGCCCGTTCCTAATGGCTTTGCTCACTCCTCTGCTCTGCTGATTTGAAGGATTTGTCTCAAAGAGAAGCAGAAACGATAAGGTGTCAAGATTTTTTTTAAGTCGCATTGCAATTTTAAACCTTTTAAGACGATTTTACTGTAGATTTAGAGATTTTTCAGACAAGGAATGCAAAAAAAAAGCTTCAAAATTCAAGTGTCTAGTTAAAATCCAACAGCACATCTACGTTTAGCCGTGGCTAAAAGGGGAATGTTGTGATTTCACAGCGAAACAAGCTTGGCACTTTTGCACTAAAGCAGCTAAAGCCTGTTGCTTCAGCTATGTCTGATTTATTCTTATTATTTTGGCAGGTAAACACAGCAGTGAGGCCATACAATTTTAATTTAGGAAGCTTAAAAACAGAATAATTAGTACGATCAAAGGAAAGAAAGAAATAACATCTGGCTCCTTTTTACCCAAACAAACCTCAGCGACTCTGGCCGTCAGTTTTCACTTCGTCATGTGATCGCAGCTGCAGGGTTGCCGTCTCAACAGATGATCGTACGCGTCGCCTCGGCCGAAAAATTTAAAAAAAATCACGCCGAGACGAGCAAATAATACTTCACATCACTGGAACCACGAATCATCAGCACAAACATCTAAACGTCACCAAGTCGATCTTCATACGTCCAGGGCGGGAAGCGAACAGCAACGAGGCTCAGAAGTAAAAACCGGCAGCTGTTGGATTCCAGCCCTGCTTTCAAATCGAGCACAGAAACAAAACTCAAAAAGTCACCAACACTGAATACACTACTCAGAAACACTCCTTTCTTCTTCTTCTTTCTATACAAATTAAAGCAATAAATAATAAAGACGGTACCTTTGCATAAACATGAGTACAAAACCTAACAGTCAGTGGATTTACAATAAACATGAGTAAAACATAAGAGGGTGCAGAGGTGTGTTCACACCCGTATCGGGGGGAGAAGAACCTTAAAGAACAGCCCCATTGTTCCTGCTAACCAGAACCTGAGCAAACTAATCCAGATCGTCCACATCCTCCGTCATGACGGTGCTGGTCTGATCTGAAGTCACACCTGCAGATCGAACACAGAAAACAACAAATCTAAACCGTGCCTGCAACGTCAGCAGCATTAGCAACACGTTACTAATTTATTCAGGTGTTATTTTCACACAGTTCCAGTGAAATTAACTGAAAGATTTATGGTCTAATTTCATGTAAACAAATCAGTTTCTTCCCAACTTCAGATTTTATTTCTTGCTAAACTATAAAAATGTTTGTACTTGAAGTATCGTCGTCATTTCCAGACTTCTTCTTCTCCTCCATGTAGCCGTGACTGAGCAGCTTGGACATGCTGACCGGAGGAGCTTTCTTATCGTAGGATCTGAGGAGGAGAGAGAGCGTCACGTTATCAAACCTCTAAAACCTTCCAAATAAATCAAGTTTATGTCAGTAAATCCAAGAAAGGAATGAGTTCTTACATTCTCTTATACTTGCTGCTCATGGTCAGACCCTCCATAGGCACAACTGCATCATCTGGAGACATCTGCAGATTGAAACATCAACCAGATTCAGTTATATAAGCAGCAACAGCCTGACTGACGGATGCAGAACTACAGGAATTCACCAAGTTAAAAAACATGGAGAAATGAGAGGCTGGGAAAAAGATCAGGGAAGCAGAGCAGAGGATGAAATAAAGAGGAAAACTTAAGGGAAAAAAACCTGCCATGCTGTTAAAAATAAAACCAACCAGAACATTTTAAAATGATGATTTATCTGTTAGTTTTAACCCAGACTCAGCAACCTGCAAATGTATTCACACTCCATGAACCGTTTTATGTTTTTCCAAACTGCAACCACAAACTGTGATTTTATGCAGCAGAGCAGAAGGTAAAGCTGAACTTTACTTACTAATAAAGTGACCTCTGAATGCACCACACTTTGCTGTTTTTTCTTTGTAACTAAACCATAAGTCACATTTCTTCCACATAAAGTCCCAGTAAACCTGTGGTTGCAATGTGAAAACTTCAAGTGTGTGTGAATACTTTTGCACATCACTGTAATCCAGTTTTCCCAGATTAGAACCAGCTGGAATATTGAAGAGAACTGCAATCACTGAGCCAATGTTTCCCCCTCCAAATTCCCAGGAAACAAAAAAGTCCCTCCGGAGGATTAAAACCTGAAACAATTTCCAAATGAAGGGATGAAAAACGAAGGTGGAAAATGAAGGAAAGTTGTGATAAAAACTGAAATAATGGCATTAACAAAAGATGGAGTGGCATCTGCGTGGCATGAATGTTGGGGAGTGACTAGTTCGGTCCATTCACCTTCTCTTTACCATGGGAAAAACTATCAGTCTCTCTTTCCCAGGAGGAATTGTTATCAGTGCCAAAGGGAGCAGCCAGAGGCCGCCTGCCCGCCTTCATCTGGCTGTCAGGAGACGAGGCTTTGTTTCCGCTGAAAGCACAAAACCACGATGACATTCCATGTGAAGGTTCTGGGAACAATTCGCCTGCAGCCGCAACACTTGGGTGACAGACAGTACGATCACGGAGCATTCAGGAACATTTCATTTTCCTCTCCTCTGGACTCTTCCTACGAAAACGTTTCCTCTAAATCAGCGTCTGGCCCGTCTTACCTCTTTGACTCATCCTCTCCGAACCAGTTGGGCGGGTTGTAGGCTTTCTTCGGTGCGTCATCGTCATCAACATCGTGACTCAATAAGCCTGCAGCAGGAAGGGAAACATTAATG